>NC_064646.1:212409221-212712252 GCF_023864345.2 Schistocerca serialis cubense | reverse complement strand
CACCTCCAACTGCGCAACGCTACGCGCTGTTAACATCTAACTGCCCAACACTACAATGGCAAATGTTCCAACAATGACAACCAGCCACAGACTGCACACAGCACAGCCAGTGATTTTCATACAGAGCGCTACGTGGTGGTGGCGTTATCAATATAAGAACCTAAACAGCCTACTTACACATGATCACACATGGAAAAGATATCTGGTTTATAATAAAGAAGGTAATATTTTCTATTACACGTTAGACCTACTTCCAAAAGTTATATAACTTGTATGTAGCATCTGAAGTCTTTTAGGCAAACACGTGTATGAGACATGAAGTAGTCACGAAAGCACACGATTAAGGAAATTTAGAGAACCGGTGTTTGAAGCTGACTGTAGTACCGTCCTATTGCCACCAACATACATTTCGCATAAGGAACCCGAAGATACATAAAATTAGGGCTCATAAAGAGGCATATAGGCAGTCGATTTTCCCTCACTCTGTCTGCGAGTAGAACACAAAGGAAACGACTAGTAGTGGTGCGGAGTACCCTTCGTCACGCACCATACGGTGGCTTGCAGAGTATGTATGTAGATGTAGATGTAGAACAGTTGTCTGGCTTTGGTACATATTTAATGGTTAGTCGTCCATGCCATGAGAAAAATCCCTTTTTATAACGCAATTACAAAAGGGGTCGACAAAAAGTTGTGAAACGATTAAGCTCAATTTCTGACTGGAACATATGAAAGCTGAGCTGACCGTTTCGCAAGTACGACGCAAAGGGCACCCAACCATTAAGGCTGAAAAACGTGAAAGTCTCCCAAGTTTAAAGTTACGGACAGGCAAAGATTTGAAAGGAAAAGCTCTTTCAGAAGGGGAAATTCCTAGCAAACTCAATAAGGAGTTAAAGTGAGACAACTGTGAGACAGAGAGGTAGGAAAGGAAGGCAGCCGCCCTTAACGTGGAGGGCCAGCCAGCAACAAGTGCGCGCTGTGGATCTGGCCCTGGCGCTCGCGGCTGGGATTTCTGCTGGCTCCGCGCAGCGCCGTCGATTGCGAGGCGCCTGCCACTTATGCAACGCCGCAGCGCACTCACGTGACACGGCTCCCGCTGCCACTGGGACCTACATTACGTCAGTCGCTCGACTCAGGCAGTAAGACGTCCTGGTGTGCTACAGCACAGATTCGTACTGTTGTACCGGACGAAAATACCCTCCTCGGTACAGCAGTGGATTCTTTTGTTTGTTCCGGAAGTAGACCGAGTGGATACTATAACGGATTAGTTTACTTTATTACTATATAGATAAGAAGAATTGCTTAACTTTGTACAATCCACTTCCACCGTAATGTCATGAGTATTTATAGCTGACTCTGAACATGAACGTATCACTTGATACGGACAGAAAGAGGTATCTCACTCACAAGGGAATGATACAATCTGACATGTCGAAACTTACCCTGAAATTTTTCACACGGGAAGAATACACTGAAAGAAATACACCCTCAAAATTTTAGCTGCTAAGGCGAATAACAAATATTTGAAAAAAAAATGTTAAAGTTACTCGTTTTTGCCGCACGGAGAACCACGTATAACACATGTTTGACAGCCCTTCCCGCGTAGTATGCGATCACGTGAATAAGCAGATGCAGCTGTGACATGAGTTAGCGCGTAGTCCAAAGATATCGCACATAAATTTTAAGCACTAAACCATACCACATGTGTCAAATTACTCAGTTTTTGAATAACTTGCAATTCATGTCTACAGATAAACTGTTGCACATGTAATTGTTACACAAGTGACTAGCAGAGAAAAAACAAACTGAAGGCCGTACATGATCCTACGATACCGACGACTTCCATCAATCTGGTCTTTAATTATTTGACATTTAATATTTTATAAGAAGTCTTGTGGCACATTTAATTTTTTTGAATAATGTATTTTTGTATAACGTATTTTTGTTAACAATGAAACATTCCCTGTAGTTGTCATTAAGATGTGAAGTGTCTATTCGATGCGAAAACAAACTTTTTCCTTACACCACGCACACATAACAGAAAAATTAATGTATTCAGGCATTTCACAGAAATTACTAGTTTTATTAAACAAACTGGAATGCATTAAGAAACGGTCGTGGCCGTTGTTCTGCATTTTGTGCTACATACCAAACATACTTGATCAATTTCGTAAAATGTGGTTATGCAGACTGATAGTGTAGAAGTGACTGAAGGTTAACGATATCGTTCTGCTGATAAAACTTAAGTGACAAAGAGCTAGCGCAAATTATTTTGTACGACAGTTTTCTGAAAAATGCTTTATACTGCTAAAAAGTTTCTTTACGTAGAGACTGAATCACACGATAAGTTCCAAGTGGAATCCGCCTAAAGACAGAGGCCAAGAGTCCAAAAAAAGCAATCAATATTTTTCTACAGTTGGTAAGAAGCTGTTTTGGATGTAACATTGAAAAGTACTGTCTCCCGTTTTTTTTGTGTTTTGCTACGTCCATTAAAAGACTTTTACAAGTATACAGTGCTTTTTTTAAATTTTTAGTCCTAATTTGCTTTGATGGTCATGAAGACAGATATAAAGCTGCGGAAACAGTAATCCACTGATACTTATCACAGGCATTGTTGTATATGAATGTGTCTTAGCATTCATCGACTACACAGTCGGGGACTGATGACCTCAGATATTAAGTCCTAAAGTGCTCAGAGCCATCTGACTACACAATCAACTCTCTTTTTTTCGCTCGAAATGATAAAGTACGGTTTGCACGAAACCTGACTGATTGGATTTATGAGAGAACAAGAAGCACCCCCTTCATGTCAGCTACGCAGCAATGACATCTCCTCTATACTTGAGGTAAACTTCGTAATTTTGCGGCTTCCTTTTCCGTATACTATCCTGAAGCTGTTTAAAGAAGTTTATACATCAGTAACATACATTCTCATTTGTGATTCAGAACTTCCACTCTCGTAGATCTCCTTCTGTAACAGTGCACTGACTCTAATTATCAGTTTTAAATCTGTCGAATAGTTTTTCTTTCACATTTTTGCGAGTTTCATTTTGGTACATATTTCACACTTCGTGTACCTCTTTCTTCCGTTTATACAATTCATGTTCCGATTTTATGAAACGAAACTGGCTTTGCACACCGCCTAAAATTAAGCGTTTTCTACCTCTTTTGTTTAATCACTGAAAGCTGTTACTGTACATGTTTTCTTTGGGCTTGGGAAGTACATTATTCTTGTTCGGGACTTAAATTAGCACAAAAATCGTCTTTGAAATCACAATTCAATGAGTCGACTGAATTATTTCCTGTTTCTTGTAACGTTTCCACAATTTCTAACAACATGTAGAGATCGTTGGAATGAATGTCCAAGAAATTGACTTATAAATAACACTCGTATGAAGCTTTCAGGGGAAGTTGATGATTTTGATTGCATATCATGTTCTTCATATTTCATCTTTGAAGGTTTAAAACAGTAACTGGATTCCACATTACTGTGATACTCTGATATCTGCTCAAAGACAGATACTACTATAAAGCGTATACCACAAAATCTCAAAGAAAATAAATTCAGTATTATCTACATTGTTAACACTTAGCGGTACCGTAAAGCAACTGCTAATTTTTATGGATATTAAATGAGTTGCGAATTCCAGTGAATAGTAAATGTGGAGAATTGTGTCAGAGAAACCATCACCAGAAACTTAAATTCGCTTTACAAATTAGGATCACGTTGTGCACTGTTATCTATTCATCGACGTGTCGTCCACCAAGAACATATCCACGCCGTGCGTGGTGCATGCGCTGTCTGCTACATCTACAGCAGGGGTGTACATTTCTCCAGCTGCCGGGCGAGCTATGAATTTGGTAAATTTGAACATTTTTTTAAAAAAATACTTACACTGTGTATTAGGAGCACTTTCGCGATATTCTTCCCGTTTGAAGAATTTCGGGGCAGGTTGTAACATATCAGATTGAAGAGTTCCCTTGACTGAATACATTTAACAATAACTTTCACGCAGTGTTCTGCTTAATACACTGATCACACAACTGGCTTGCTAGAAGATATCGCTCATAGAAAGGAAACAGAAGCAACCCACTGAACTGAATACATCATTGATATCGTTTTGTGGTGGAATTCTGGAACATATACTGTGCCCCAACATTATGGAATACATCGGAAAAAAACGATCTATTTGCTTATAACCAACATGGATTCAGAAAATATTGTTCTTGTGAAACGAGCCTGGATTTTTAGTCACACCTAGGGGCTAGGGGATCTGAAGCTGTTCCACGTTTCTAGATGTTCAGAAGTAATTGACGCCGCTCCTCACAGGCAGTTCCTTAGCTAATTGTATGCCTATAATCATCTCTGTTGTGTGACTGACTTCGCAATTTCCTGTCAGAAATATTATTCCGTATGTCATCAGAGAGTGAAAGTACGCTAAGCATGTTAGCTTCGTAATTTTATATCCTCAAAATTATCAGTTATTCTGATTGCAAAAGTTGCTAAACCTAATCGCTTTAGGAAATCCAAAATAAGAATTTTCCAATTAAGATTCTCATCTATATGTACACCCAAAAGAACTTGATGTGTTATATTTATTGAAGGAACCTTACTCCTTGCAGTAGAAAATTGGATGTACTGCGTTTTCTCAAAGTTCAGGGCAAACCTATTCACAGAAAACCAAGCAGTAGCTTTTCCAAAGACATTACTTGTATCATTTTCTATTGGCGTTTCTTTTACTGGATTAATGACGATGCTTTTATCCTCAGCAAACAGTGTCAGTTTAATTTCTTATTTCAGATAAGAGGGGAGGTCATTCACATACATCAAGAACAGAAAGGGACTCTTTATCGAACACTGTGGAACACCTGATGTAATTTCACCACAGTTAAACGAAGTGAGAAACTTTCTTAAATCACTTAAACCACATAAAGAAAATTTTGCATCCTTTTCTGTAGATACAACTTAAAACACTCATATGTTGTTTCATTTATACCATAGAATTGTAATTTTTGTAACATAATGGCCTGGTTCACACAATCAAATGATTTGGATAAATGGCAGAAAATTCGTATTGGTGACATTTTACTATTTAAAGACTATTGTGTAGGCAGTGAAATTGTATATTGCTGTTTCAGTAGAACAGCATTTTTGAACTTCAAACTGTGATTTACTAAGTATCCCATTACTGTTGAGATGGCGAACCACTCTTCCGTACACTACTTTCTTGACATTCTTGGAAAATGTTGTAAGCAAGGACACTGTCCGGTAATTATTGACATCTGTGGTGTCCCCTTTTTTGTAGAGAGGCTTGACAATGGAATATTTTAACCTGTCTGGGAAAATAGCTTAGTGATGCAATGCAGATGTGGCTCAGAACATCAGCTGCAACAGCTCCATATTGGTTTAGTATCTTGTTAGAAATGTCATCTACTCCAACAGAACATTTATTTTTCAAAGATTTAATGGTTTTCTTTGTTTCATAACAGTTGTTTGATGAAAATTAATCTGACAAGGATTTCTCAAAACCGACTCTTCCATGTACTGCTTGGCTTTTTCTTTAGAATTGTTCTCACCAATTTATTGACATACGTTTAAGAAATGGTTGTTTATTAAATTAGCTACTTGTGTACTGTTGGTTAAGATGGTCTCATTCTCTTTAATAGTAATACAACCTACCCCAGTGGTTACTTTTCCTATCTCTCTTCTAACAACATTCCACACTGATTTGATTTTATTGCCAGAGTTGTTAATTTCGTCTCTAATATACATATTTTTCGATTTACTCATAATTTTATCAGTATGTTACAATAATTTTATAGCGTTAAGTTACTTCTGGGTCTTCAATAATTCTTGCTGTCTCATACAATTTTCTTTTTCTTTCTGAAGACACTTTAATACCTGTAGTAATCCAAGGTTTCTTTGAAAACTGTTTGGTGTTACATTTAGTAATTTTTTTGAGGCAACAGTGTTCAAAAAGGGCTGTAAATTTATCAAGAAACATGTTGCACTTATCATTAGCATTTGGCTCATTATATATACCTCCCAACCAACATTTCTTAGCCTTTCTTGGAAGTGCTCTATAGGTACCATGTTGACCAGCCTTACACTTTTACTTAATAGGTTCTGAACTTTACATTCCGCTAGGTTTTATAAGTTAATCAATTGTGCTTCATGGGCTGATAATCCATTTATCACATGAAAGCATGTGTCAGTTTTACATCCTCTTGCTGTACAAATAAGTTATCCATTAGAGTGTTACTGTCTTGAACATACATGTAGGGAAGTTGATCACTGATTCTAAGTAATATGTCATTAATAACAATTGTAGTTCCCTTTTCCTATCAGAATTGCTTAGGAAGTCTACATCTAAATCGCCACAGATTAATAACTTCTTCATTTTGTCCGACAGACAGCATAATAGGGTGTCAAACTTTTTTTATGAATAGCTCTCAGTCTCCTAATGGGAACCTGTACACTGTTGCTAATATCAACATCACATTTTCTAGTCATAGTTCACATGCACAAACTGCAAAGAGCTGGTTCATTTATTTATGAACAAACCTTTATTTGTAATTACCATGAATGGTGTACAGAATGTTTATAACATTTCTTTATTTAAATGTTGTTTTAATATAGTAGTTTAGTGTGAGAAAAGGTCTAGTTGAGTCAATTCATAACCGTAGAATTTAAGAACGACGTATTGTTGGTTGGGATGGCCTTCAGCCAATGGAAAAGCACTCAGTGGAGGAACGCTACTGAAATCAAGTGGATACTTTATTGCATTTGACAAGGTAATTTTCTGTCTGTATTTGAACTGTATACCGTAGAACCTCTTTCCGTTTAGCTGAAACACACTTTCATGAATAAACATTATTTAACATAGTTCTCTGTCGTCTATGTCAATTACAGACTCAGGGCACTTTTCGAGCAGATCTTGAAGACAATACCTTTTGTCGAGTTCTTGAAGAAGACAGACCTGCCAGTGATATGGCGCGTTTTTTGTGCTAGTGTATTGATTCTGGATGGTGATCGGCCGCTACAATACTCGTTTTCCGATTGCATTACAGAATTGAGAATAGACAGAATATGTTTCTACTCGTTATCTTAGTTCTGTTAATTTGTAAATCGTCATGTGAAACTCTAAACTATTTTCAGCTGGAGAATATTTCAGGTATTGCGACCACGAAATGAACTTAATTTTCGCTCGACTTGGATACCTGTTTCGCTTGGAGATTCTGCTATCACCCTCCCAACGCTCTCAGCGTAAATTTATTGCATTTGACACGGTTATTTTCTGTCTGTATTTGAACTGTATACCGTAGGACCTCTTTCCGTTTAGCTGAAACACACTTTCATGAATAAACATTATTTAACATAATTCTCTGTCGTCTATATCAATTACAGAAGTTATAATAGAACCCATTTTATTAAATTATTCATTTATCTCTTTTAATATTTCAGTGTATTTTATTAATTCGCAATTCTGGCCAATTCATAGACTATTTGACTGTAGGATCACAGCTACAGATTATCATTTGCAGCGAATTAGCTGCTGGGCATGAAAACCGATATGCGCAGCTTGGCCCTATGTCAATAACGAAATATTCCTTTTAAACAGAGCTGTTCATAGGACAAATACCTAAGGAGCGAGCAACCATCATAGGAAGGCGCAACTGGTTGCTCATATAGGATACCATTTAGAGAGCAACTACTTAGCGAAAAACCACTAGGAACGTTGCAAATTAAAGATATTAGAGGCAGTTATTTATAATATTAATGGAAAGCTTGATGAAAATAAAACATTATAAAATCATTGCACACAAAGAAAGAGTAGATCATACTGTACAAGCCAATAAGAAGATGGAATGTGGGAAGACTCAGAACGACGTGTCAGAGAAAAGTGAATACGGTATAGGCACAGGAACATGCTAACAATTTTATCTGTCATGAAAATCGAAATTTGTGTTAGTTTCAGATAGCTACTATTTCTAAATGTGTTTAACTTGTAACTAGTTTTTGATAACACTTGTCCTCAATTTGATCGCCTTTTCTAATTATTGGTGTGTAGAACAGAAATAATGTAACAGCTAGATGACTAATTATCAACACGTACATCTACTTCTGCATGATTACTCTGTAATTCACAATTAAGTGTCTTGCAGGGGGATCATACAGCCACCATCAAGCTATTTATCTACCATTCCGCTCTAGAAGAGCTTGAGGGAAAAACGAACACTTAAATCTTTCCGTGCGAGCTCTGATTTCTTTTATTTTTTATAGTGATTATTTGTTCCTATGTAGCTGGGCTCCAACAAAATATTTTCACACACTGAGGAGAAAAATGGCGATTGAAGTTTCATTAAAAGACCCTGTCACAAAGAAAAACACCTATTTTTAACGATTTCATCCAATTTTGTGTACCATATCCGTAGAACTCTCTCTCTTATTTCGCGATAATACAAAAGGAAACTGCCCTTCCTTGGACTTTTTCGAAGTCTTCCATGAATCCTATCTGATGCAGATCCAACACTGCACAGCAGTACTTCAGAAAAGGGCAGACAAGCGTAGCGTAAGTAGTGTCTTTAGCTGACCTGTTGCATTTCTATGTGTTCTGCCAATAAATCGCAGGCTTTGGTTCGTTTTCTCCACAACATTTCCTATGTGATCCAATTTATCACTTTCGTGACGATCTACTGGTGATTTATTTTCACTTGAGCCTGACATTTTTCTGAACTTAAAGTGATCCTAAATGATTCAACAATACGACATACACTATGAAAGAAAGTAATACCACCTTCTCAGTATAATTTTGACGTCACGCTACAGCGGCATGCGCAGGCCGCCAGGATAAACAGTGGCGTTATGGTAGTCAAACCCGCATAACAGACAACCAGTATGGATCCTCTGCTATATCGAAAATTGTTGTTTTCCAGTTTTCATTCATCTTTTGAAAGATAGATTTCACATTTTGATATATTTTATTACTTTACTAATTTTTATTGACTTTTTGTAGATGGTATAATCCTCTGTTCAGACTGAGACATAGTTCTAGATAATTGGAGACAAATAACAACCGATAGAAATAATCTGTTTACTATAGATGGGAATAGTTGTACATAAAAACTATTGCAAATACATAAAAACGGACAATCATTGAAATAAATTAACTTTTACTTCTATGTATATATCTGTAATAAAAACAAACCTAAATTTCAAAACTTGGATGAATATATCCCCTACCAGAATAATAAAGTATTGCCCATGTGTAAGAATAAAGAAACAGAATCATAAAATAGCACGTACAATATCATAAAGTTACAATAACAAAAAAAATACATATGTAATAATCCCTAAATCAGGGAGAAAGACCAAACTCTGGTTATTCTGAACATGAGGGCAAAAGTAAATTCAGTCCACTCTCTTTTTCTTCCTGTCCATACAGTTTTTATACCTCTTAGGATGCGCTCTTCCACCTGGAGTATTTTTCATCTGTTCTGCCAGCTGAATTTGCGTGGCTGCTTCGTTTCTGCAGGGTCTTCTCGTTCCGGGAGCAAATTGAAACTATGACTAACTGGAGATCGTAAAGGTCGGTTTGTTTCTGTCGCACACTTCAGGTATAAATAATATGCATTTGTCAATATGAGATGGAATGCATGAAGTCCAAACTTCTTACAGCATCTCAACGTCATGTGGAATATGGGATAATATGCGAGAATTTGATCGCTAGTGTCAACGTCTTTCATACATTTATTGAACTGGGCAATCATTTTCGATTTCTTGGTGGAGATTTCACGGCTAGTTCTAGTGTCCACCATTTCGCATCCGAATTCACTGGATATGGTCGCACTTCTAGTTTATGGCTCTGAACACTATGCGACTCAACTTCTGAGGTCATCAGTCGCCTAGAACTTAGAACTAATTAAACCTAACTAACCTAAGGACATCACACATATCCATGCCCGAGGCAGGATTCGAACCTGCGACCGTAGCGGTCACGCGGTTCCAGACTGAAACGCCTTTAACCACACGGCCACACCGGCCGGCTCCAGTTTATACTTTCATTTACAAAGACTTACGCAATATTCGTTGAAATGAGAAATTGACTCTCCTTTTTACAATATTATCCCAACAATTCCGTGAGGATTACGCTTCCGTTTGGAGTGAAGAGTAGCAGTGCAGTAGCATTCTTTTAAAAGTAGTTCATTGGCGATGGAGTCACATTATAATAATTGTCCATAAACAACATCAGTTTTCCCCTCCATCATTTTCGTAACCACTTTTGGAGCATGAGCCTTCCCTCCTACTATAGAGTCCTCAGAACTTCTGAATAAGTGAGATTTACGAGCCTATTGGGATCAGCTAACACGTACAATTTCATCTCACATTTGTGGAGCTTCCCCTCCAACAGACCAACTCGTCTACCGAGAGGTTTTTCCCCATATAACAGATTTTTCTCTATGGTGTTATTTAAATGGTCTATCACCTGCAGAATTTTTTCAGTAGATGGTATTCCAGCATAATTTCTGGCAAAATTTAGGCATTTCTTCAGTTCAAGACACCGATCTCTGCTCATATATTTGGTGATGATCAATCTGAATAAGTAGTGCATTTTCCAATAGTCCTTCACCGTATTCATATGCGCGAGACCCGTACAAAATATTATGCCCAAAAATGTTTTTATTTCTTCGTTGCTGGTATATTTCCAATAATTTATATTGGCGAGCTCGTTTTCACTGCCAAAAAACACTTCCAAGGTAAAAGAATTTGTCTTTTCCACTATTAGTTCCAAGATGCTTTAGGTAAAAAACAAAAGGGAAAATTATATTGTGTAGTAGGAGAGAGAACTCCAAAAGTCCTGGAGAACCAGTAAAAGGTATCTGTTCCCTATTATCTGATGGTTTATCACTCCAATTGTCTTCACGCAGCCTTGTTGCCGTAAGGCTTCGGTGATGTCATAAAGGCGTGTGATGTCCAGAAGGAATTGTTAATTTATCAACATTAACCCTTTCTGAACCAGAAGAAAAGTTATTATGGAAAGGCCACAAATACTCTCCAGACATAATAACAGAACCTCAAGTGTTAGACCATCTATGGGTAGATCTGGAACGAGCCCTACAGAAAGATATAGTAACGAAAATACAGTGTGTAGAAGAAATTAAGCAGGTACAGAAACAACAACAACAAGCACAGTATCGAATGACAATGAGTTCTTAGTCATGAAGCAACTTAAAACTAGGATTGAAAACAGTAATGTGATTGTGGTTAGGGCAGATAAAGGAGGGACTGTAGTGCAGTTAAATAAGACAGATTATACAAGCAAAGTAGAGGATTTTTTCCAATCAGTGCAGCTACAAAAACTACAGAGAGACCCAACAACTAGTTACAATGATCAGGCTAAGCAGGTAGTAAACAAGTGCTCCAATATCTTTTCTGAATATGCCTGTAAGAGCATGCTGCAAAAGAACCTTAGGGCACCACATCTGTATGATTTTTCGAAGCTCCACAAACCAGAAGTCCCAATTCGTCCTGTGGTATCTGCAATGCAAGCTCCAGTACACAAGAATGCCAGGAGATTCGACACCATCTGATGAACAAGCTGAACTTCAAAGCAGAACTCCAAAGGAAAATGGAAATGATCGTATGGCATTGTTGGCAGGGAGACCCCATTCGGGCGAGTTCCGCCGCCGCATTGCGAGTCCTTTTTAGAAATATAGTATTAAGAACAGTTTAGATTTAGTTAACAAGTTAACAGATGTTAAGGTTGCAACAAATGCAAAATTATTCTCTTTTGATGTGCGTCGCTTGTTCACATGTATTTCATTGACAGACTGTACAGATATTGCGTCACAATCATTGTATTCACACAACATAAATCTAGAAAAGCAGCTAAACATTGTTAGTACAACGGAAATGTGTTTAAACCAAAATTATTTCTGCTTTCAAGGGAGCTATTATCAGCAAACAGATGGTCTGGCAATGGGCTCACCTTTATCCCCCTTACTAGCAGACATGTTGATGGACATGTGGAATACGGATTTTCTGAAGAGAGAACCACTGGCAAAACATGTTGTGTATTGGTACAGATATGTAGATGATATTCTTTTTATGTGGAAAGGTTCCAATAGAAAACTCCATAAATTTATGGAAACCATGAACCAGTGGCACACTAACATAAAGGCACACTAACATAATGGAGTGGGGGGGGGGGGGGCAGCAGAAATTTCCTGGACATTAGCTTAAAGATAGAAGACAGTAACCATAAATTTACCGAAAAAATTCCTTCACTGATACTTTCGTCTCGACTTCCTCCCAACATCCTACAACCTACAAAAATGCAGCATTCCATCACATGACCGACAGTCTCATTTCCATCCCTATGTCCCAAGAAGACTTTGACCACGAACTTAACACAATAAAAACAATAGCCATAAATAATGAATTTGACCCCAATACCATTGATAAAATTTTAGGTAAGAAGATGAAGAAGAAAGCCAGGTCCCTACCGTCCCCAACGAAGACACAGACAAACAAGAAGCCAAATGGTGCAGATTACTTTTTATAGGGAAAACACCAAATAGCATAAGTAACATCTTGAAGGCAAAGGGTTTCTCTGTGTTTTGTTTTTCTATGTCCCTCAGAGAATAGGTAGTTTCTTGTTCAATGCAAAAGGAAAACAAGCAGCTATCACAAAAAGTGGGGTTTATAAAATCACATGCCGTGAATGTCAGTCTTGCTACATAGGACAGACGGGAGGTCAATATGTACTAGGCTTAAAGAACACCACAGACACTGGAGTTTGAAGAAGCCTGATTCTGCCTTTGCAGAACACTGCCTGAACAAGAACCACAAATACACAATAGACGTACAAGTCCTACATACACACACAGGAAAAGGGGGCGAAAGTCAACCAATTAGAAATTATATAAATTAAAAAACAGAAAAGTATATCCCCACACTTATTATTAAATGAACAAACCCATTTAATGATTCACCTCTTTTAAATGAGATCACAACCGCAGGATAGAAGCAAAACTTTGGGCCCCAGTCCATCATAGTTAAAAATATCTTGGCTGATACATAACTTTAGTCTGGTCATTGTAGTATAATTGGTAAATGTGCAATGAGCTACGTAATTTCTTTAAAAAATGGTCATTGAAATAATTGTACATTAAGCTACGGATCGATACCTTAAGAAGTTGAGATGATTATCTTTGCTTTGTCATCGTGTTTATCTGTGCATTATCATCTCTGGGAATCAGTAATGTACTTGAAAATGGGCTTATAACCCGAAACCCAGGTTGTGCAATAACATTAATAATAAATTGTGAAACAAGGCTAGAATTCGTGTTTGTTTAGCTGATTTGCGTTTTGTTTCTGGTTCGAAGTGATGAACCCATGCTTCGTCACCTGCGACGATATTCGACAAAAATTGTCAGTATCAGCCTTATGGCGCGCAAGCAGTATCGGACAGATGGTCCATCGTTCTTCTTTGTGGTCTTCTGTTAGGCAGAGAGGAATCCAGGAGCTGGCCGGAGTGGCCGAGCGGTTCTAGAAACCTCAGTCTGGAAGCGCGCGACCGCTACGGTCGCGGGTTCGAATCCTGCCTCGGTCATGGAAGTGTGTGATGTCCTTAGGTTACTTAGGTTTAAGTAGTTCTAAGCTCTAGGGGACTGATGACCTCAGATGTTAAGTCAAAAAGTGCTCAGAGCCATTTGAACCCAGGAGGCACACATCTTTGACTACCTTAAATGATGGACGAGTCTGTCAGCACTACCAACAGAGACGTTCAGTTGTGCAGCGAGGTGCTTGATTGTGATCCGTCACTAACCTCGAATGATGGTGTCCACAAGTTCTGACATTGTAGGAATCACAGTTGTGTACAGCCTGCCCGACAGATGTGCGCGACCTTGTTGCGATAAAAACAGACGCCGTGACCAACGACTCACCGTGCTTTTGTTCACTGCCAGGTCTCCGTAGACATTTTGCAAGCGCCTACGTATTTCTGAGACACTCTTGTTTTACGTCAAAAGAAAATGACAGCTTTCTGCTTGGAACGCACCTCGGTTGCAGACCCCATTTTGAAGGCTACATATAGCGCCCCGACCTTCCGGAACTCAAAAATGTTCAAATGTGTGTGTAATCTTATGGGATTCAACTGCGACGGTCATCAGTCCCTAAGCTTACACACTACTTAACCTAAATTATCCTAAGGACAGACACACACAACCATACCCGAGGGAGGACTCGAACCTCCGCCCGGACCAGCCGCACAGTCCATGACTGCAGCGCCCTAGACCGCTCGGTTAATCCCGCGCGGCCTTTCGGAACTATACGAGCTGAAACGGGAATGTTCCGCGATGTCCCTCAACATTCTTTTTCAACCGAAATTAACCGGAAAAAATGTATTACTTATTGAATGCACTCTTAATTTCAGAAAAAGACTGCAGCCTGTAAAAAGCGAATGCCACCTCTTGAAACTAAATAAGAAAATTATTCACTTCTCTGATAGAGCTAGCTAGAGGACAGATGTGATGTATATGTACAGACATACGAATGGGTACTCTTTAAAGAAAAAATGAATGATTTATGAGAAAGAGCTTCACAGACTGAACAAGTCAATAACGCGTTGGTTCACCTCTGACCCTTATCGAAGTAGTTATTGGCAGGCCGCTTTGGCAGACCGGTTCTAGGCGCTTCAGCACGGAACCACGCGGCTGCTACGGTCGCAGGTTCGAATCCTGCCTCTGGCATGGATGTGTGTGATATTCTTAGGTTAGTCAGGTTTACATAGTTCTAAGCCTAGGGGACTAATGACCTCAGATGTTAAGTCCATAGTGCTTAGAGCCGTTTGAACCATTGAATTTGAAGCAGCTATTCAGTTTCGCATTGACTGAAAGACCTTCTGGTTGTCCTCTTGAGGGATATCGTGACAAATCTTGTCCAATTGGCGCGTTAGATCAACAAAATCCCGAGCTGATTGGAGGGCACTGCTCATAATACTCCAAACGTTCTCAGCTGGAAAGAGATCCAGCGACCTTACTGGAGAAGGCAGGATTTGGCAAGGACGACGAGATGCTGTAGAAACTCTTGTCGTGTGCGGCAGGCATTGTCTTCCTGAAATGTAAGGGCAGGATGGCTTGCCATGAAGGATAACAAATCGGGGTGTAGAATATCGTATACGTATCAATGTGTTCTAAGTGTGCTGCAGATGACACCCAAATATTTCTGCTATGAAATGACACTCCAGAGCATCACTTCAGGTTGTCAGGACATATGGCGGGCGACTACCAGGTACATATGTCACTGCTGTCCAGGACGTCTCCAGACACGTATACGACCTGGACTCCCATTGGCTGGAGTAGAATTGCCTTCAGTGATGAGTCCCAATTCGAACTGAATCCTGATGAACAGCACAGATGCGTCTGGAGACAGCCCGGAAAGCGGTGACTGTCGCCCACTATACGGACCGACACCAAGGAGTGGTATACTGAGATGCCATTTATTTTCATAGCAGAGCCAATTTGATTGTCATCTGCGGTATCCTTGCAGCACAGCGGTAAGTCGACTATATTCTACGGCCTGTTTTGTTGCCCTTCATGGCAAGCCACCGTTGGCTTACATTCCAGCTAGATAACACCGAATGCAGCCACAATTTCTGCTGCTTGTCTTCATCCTTACCAAATCCTTTCTTGGCCAGCGAGGTAACCAGATCTTTCCCCAGTTGAGGACGTTTGGAGCATTATGGGCAGCGCTCTCAAACCATCTTGAGATTTTTACGATCTAACCCGCCAGTTGGACGGAATTTGGCACGATATCCCTCAGGAGGACACCCAACGACACTATCAAACAATGCCAAGCCGAATAATTGCTTCCATGAGGGCCAGAGGTGGACCATCAAGTTACTGACTTGCTCAATTTGTGAAGCTCTTTCTCTTGAATTAACTATCCAATTTTTTCTGAAATTGTAATCATTTATTCGTCTGTATATGTACATCACACCTACCAAGTTTCACTCGAACAACTGCTTCGTCGTGTGTATTTTTTCTTGTCTTAGAGTGACTGAGTAGGTCACGATGCTGCTGCTGTTGAATTCCGAAAAGTGTTGGTAGACATTTTAATTTGTTATACGAGGCATAACACAATAAAGCCTCAAACAAACAACATTCAACTGCAATTTCTGGATGAGAAATGCAGCTTGTTCTTTCGTGATGCACACTAACTGTTCAAAACATTCCTATGCAAAGCGAAATACCACTATTGGCCATAAAAATTGCTACACCAAGAAGAAATGCAGATGATAAACGGGTATTCATTGGACAAACATATTATACTAGAACTGACATGTGATTACATTTTCACGCAATTTGGGTGCATAGATCCTGAGAAATCATAATCCAGAACAACCACCTCTGGCCGTAATAACGGCCTAGATACGTCTGGGCATTGAGTCAAACACAGCTTGGATGGCGTGTACAGGTACAGCTGCCCATGCAGCTTCAACACGATACCACAGTTCATCAACAGTAGTGACTGGCGTATTGTGACGAGCCAGTTGCTCGGCCACCATTGACCAGACGTTTTCAGTTGGTGAGAGATCTGGAGAATGTGCTGGCCAGGGCAGCAGTCGAACATTTTCTGTATCGAGAAAGGCCCGTAAATGACCTGCAACATGCGGTCTTGCATTATCCTGCTGAAATGCAGGGTTTCGCAAAGATCGAATGAAGGGTAGAGCCACGGGTTATAACACATCTGAAATGTAACGTCCACTGCTCAAAGTGCCGTCAAGGCGATCAAGAGGTGGCCGAGACGTGTAACCAATGGCACCCCATACCATCACGCCGGGTGACACGCCAGTATGGCGATGAGGAATACACACTTCCAATGTGCGTTCACCGCGATGTCGTCAAACACGGATGCGACCATCATGATGCTGTAAACAGAACCTGGATTCATCCGAAAAAATGACGTTTATCCATTCGTGCACCCAGGTTCGTCGTTGAGTACAGCATCGCAGGCGCTCCTGTCTGTGATGCAACGTCAAGGGTAACCGCAGCCCCGGTCTTCGAGCTGATAGTCCATGTTGCTGCAAACGTCGTCGAACTGTTCGTGCAGATGGTTGTTTTCTTGCAAACGTCCCCATCTGTTGACTGAGGGATCGAGACGTGGCTGCACGATCCGTAACAGTTATGCCGATAAGATGCCTGTCATCTCGACTGCTAGTGATACGAAGCAGTTGGGA
Organism: Schistocerca serialis cubense; assembly: GCF_023864345.2. NCBI lineage: Eukaryota > Metazoa > Arthropoda > Insecta > Orthoptera > Acrididae > Schistocerca > Schistocerca serialis. Next base: position 212,695,012 of record NC_064646.1, on the reverse strand, counting down.
TCCAGCTCGGCGTTCCGTATTACCCTCCTGAACCCACCGATTCCATATTCTGCTAACAGTCATTGGATCTCGACCAACACGAGCAGCAATGTCGCGATACGATAAACCGCAATCGCGATAGGCTACAATCCGACGCTTTATCAAACTGGGGAACGTGGTGGTACGCATTTCTCCTCCTTTTACGAGGCATCACAACAACGTTTCACCAGGCAACGCCGGTCAACTGCTGTTTGTGTATGAGAAATCGGTTGGAAACTTGCCTCGTGTCAGCACGTTGTAGGTGTCGCCACCGGCGCCAACCTTGTGTGAATGCTCTGAAAACCTAATCATTTGCATATCACAGCATCTTCTTCCTGTCGGTTAAAATTCGCGTCTGTAGCACGCCATCTTCGTGGTGTAGCAATTTTAATGGCCAGTAGTGTAGACCTTTAGGTGCAACGAGAGGTGGACCTGCTAGTATGAAAGGAGGCGCTGAGTGTATTGTCAGAAGAGGAGCAGTAACAGCAGTATGGGTCAGGCAGCAGAGCTCAGTGACTTCGAACGTGGACCAATCACTGGATGTCATCCCAGTAACAAACCCACGAGGATCATTTCAACCCCCTTAAAGCTGTCGAGATCGACTGCTGGTGATGTGCTTGTGAAGTGGAAGAGCGAAGGAACAGCCACCAGCTAATTAAGACCAAGCAAACCTCTTGTAGCCTACTGGCAGACAGGGACCGTCGAGCATGGAGAACTGCGTGAAATCAGGAGGACTCACCTTTGAGCGTCAAAGTGCTACTAACGGCTCAGGTAGCACAATGTGCGTTGGGAGTTAAAGTGAATGGTGTACAGTGACCTAGAAGCTCTTCATAAGCCACACATTTGTGTAGGCAATGCTAAGCGACGCTTCAGATGGTGTAAAGAGTGACACCATTGGACAGTGGATGACTAGAAACAATTTGCCATGATGAATCACAATACACACTGCACCCACCAGGTTAGCCGAGAGCGCTAATAGGCTGCTTTCTGGACTCGGGTAGGCGCATGCCGGCCAGCCTGGATGTGGTTTTTAGACGGTTTTCCACACCCCAATGGGTGAATACCAGGTTGGTCCCCACGTCCCGCCTCAGTTACACGATTTACAGACATTTGATTTACACTCGGCACAGACAGCTGGAGTACACTAATTCCGTCCTGGGTGGTATGGGGTTGTGGCAGGAAGGGCATCCGGACACTCCTTAAAAATTAACGATCCCTAATTCATACTTAAGTCTGCCGACCCTGTGCATGATGTGGGACAAAGGCAGTAGCAAAAAAAGAAGAAGAAGAAGATAATCACAATACACCTTGGGACAATCGGATGGAAAGCTTTGGGTTTGGGGAATGCCTGAAGTATATTATATGCAGTACCAACAGTGAAGCAGAACGGTGGTGATGGTGTTACACTATGGCAATGTTTTTCTTGGTTAGGGATTGGTTCCCTTATTGCACTTAAGAAATCACTAAATTCTGATGGGTTTGAACACATCTTAGAGTAATATGTGCTGCGTGCAGTAGGAGAACAGTTCGGAGACGATGACTATATTTGCATGACAGCTCACCCTGTCATAAGACAGTACCTGTGAGGTATTGTTTTGTGGACAATAATATTCCTGAAGTCGACTGGCTTGTCCACATCCCAGTCTGAGACCAACGGAACACATTTGGGAGGAGTTACTTCAACTTTGTCCCATCCCCCAGCGTCCAACATCACTGCCTGCTCTGGTTTCGACTCTTGAAGAACAGGCTGCCATCCCTCCACAGACATTGAGACGCCTCACTTACAGTGTTCTCAACAAATTTCAAGCCGTTATAAAGGCGAAGGTAGGACAAACCCCGTATTTATGCCTACTAATAGGTCTCTGCATACTTTTTATCAGATATGAGGAGCGTTCATTAAGTAAAGCAACACATTTTTTTTCTGAAAGCCGGTTGCTTTTACTCAAGTTTTCAATACTTCATATTTATGTCCATTCTTTTTGGTACAAAACCCCGTTTTTCAGTACAATCGTCGGTCAATGCGACGGCCTTTACACCACCTTACTGGGAGTGTTTTACTCCCGCACGCCACCACGCTGCTGGTCGACTTCGGAGCTAACGTCTGGTTGCTTCAATAACCTCCACATTATCTACGTACTACTCCTCGTGGATTGCATCCTTCATTGGACCAAACAGATGGAAGTCGGAAGGTGCAAAATCCGGGGTGTAATGTGGATGAGGAAGAACAGTCCAATGAAGATTTGCCAACTTAAGCTTCTCTCGGGTGCCCAGACTTGTTTGGGGCCTTGCGTTGTCGCGGTGAAGGAGAAGTTCGTTTGCATTTTTGCGGGGACAAATACTAACTTTCGAATACTGCAGGAGTCACAGCTGTTTGCGGCCGGGCGATACGCGGGAGATCGGAGACGATTGCGCGATCTTGTTGCGATGATGATACACGCCTCACCAACCGACTCGCCGTGCTCTTGTTTACTGCCAAGTCCCCAAAGACATTCTGCAGGAGCCTGTGCATATCTCCGCTGCTCTGCTCTGATGTTCCGCCAAAAGAGACACAGTGCCGCTCTCTACGTGAAACGCACCTCAGTTACTGAAGCCATATCGAAGGCTGCGTTTAGCGCCGCCACCTATCGGAATTATGCGGTCTGGAACGAGGGTATTCTGCGATGTCCCACAACAAATTCCGCATTTTTTCATCCGAAACTGGCCGAGAAAAAAATTTGTTGCATTATTACTGATTGACCGTCCCTCCTAGTGTAGACTATGCTAGCATCGTTACTGGTACCTACGTATTTTGTGCACTGTACTGCAACTTCTGTAGCCAGTAGTGTGTTTAGATCAAGGCACGCGTTCTTTCGGAAGGCGCGTTTCTGTTGTTTTATCTCGGACTTCAAGTGGTCCCCTCGGGGAACAGTAGCAGCCTCGTGCACAATCAATTAAACCTCTCTCTTCCAGGCCGACTTGTGGAAGCTGCACAGCCCCATAGCGACCATTGGTTCCTAATCTCAAAGCACTCAGTCTAGCGTCCCGCGCCGTCTGTGTAATTTTGTGCGTATAGGTCCGGAACACTCCGTATAAATCTGCGGAAACTACGTTCGTGTTGACGCAGCTCTGCGGACACGAGTGGGTCGGTAATCTGGCGTCAGCTTTATGTGGCCACAGAAGTTACTCGCCGGAGCTGAAGCCAGACGCTGGGCATCGATTTCGGGCCGGGCACGCCGCTTTAATCTGACGCAGCGCAGCGGCGGCCGGACCGGCCCGAATCCGGCGCATTCTCCTCTGATGGCTGCGCCGCTCCATTCAACAGCGGAATATTAATAAACGCCACGCCGTGGAGATGAAATATGCAAGGGCGTCTCGCGCCACCGTATAGCGACGCAGTCAAATGAATGCACACTAAATACTGCGGCCTAGAATCCGGATGCGTGTGTCCGGGGAGCAAGGGTGGCATAGGAGTGGGGGGGGGGGGAGGGAGAGGGGAGGCAGGAGGTGTTTTGACACGTGCTCATCACTTCTGACTGCTTTGATGCGACCGAACTTCTGGTAAAATGGAAATACATGATTTCCGCCGGCCACTGTGGCCGAGCGGTTCTAGGCGTTTCAGTCCGGAACCGCGCTGCTTCTACGGTCACAGGTTCGAATCCTGCATCGGGCATGGATGTGTGTGTTGTCCTTAAATTAGTTAGGTTTAAGGAGTTTTAAGTCTAGGGGACTGATGACCTCAGATGTTAAGTCCCATAGTTCTTAGAGCCACTTGAGCACGATTTCCATAAATGTTTACCCAGATAACAAAACATTGTAAATATTTACTGTATACAGTAAATGAAACACGCATTATACCGCCTACGCCTGTACTCACTAAGTTATGAACCTTACATAAACATTTAATACAGGTAATACACTTCAAGATGTACATCCTGGTAATACACAAAATATCAAGTCGATATTCGGTCTCTTGGCACACGTTCTGCAACATGTCTAGAGCCATGCCAGTGGCATCTCTGACGCATTGTTCAAAAAAATGGCTGTGAGCTCTAGGGGACTTAACTGCTGTGGTCATCAGTCCCATAGACTCAGAACTACTTAAACCTAACCAACCTAAGGACAGCATACACATCCATGCCCGAGGCAGGATTCGAACCTGCGACCGTAGCGATCGCGTGGTTCCAGACTGTAGCGCCAAGAACCGCTCGGCCACTCCGGCCGACGATGCGTTGTTGCAATGTCACAATACCACGAACTGCTGTTTCGAACACAATATCTTTCACACACACCCAAAGGAAGAAATCTAAGGAGGTAATGTCAGGTGATCTCGGGGACCACGCAATTGCGCCGACTCTTCCAATCCACCTGTTGGAGGAGGTTTCATTAAGAAGGTCGCGGACTTCTAAAGCCCAACGAGAGGGAACACCATCTTGCTGAAAGATGATAGTGCATATCCTGTAGCCTGGGAATGGCGTGATTCACCAACATGTCTAGGTAAACATATCCACTCACATTGCTTTCAAGAAGAAAAATGGGCCAACCACACATTAACCCACACCACACATTAAACTTTGGACTGTCCCTAGTGTGTTCTCATACGACATGAGGATTTTCTGATCTCCAGATCAGGACATTATGACGCCTATGACGGAAAAACACACACGCTTCAAGAAATCATCGTCTTCATCCACACGGTTCATCACGTCCACTGCAAATTGTTCACGTTTTGAGTGGACATCTGGTTGTAATGCCTGAACAATTTGGACTGTGCACGCATACAATTTAAGATGTTTGAGCCAGCCGGAGTGGCCGTGCGGTTCTAGGTGCTACAGTCTGGAACTGAGGATGTGTGTGATGTCCTTAGGTTAGTAAGGTTTAATTAGTTCTAAGTTCTAGGCGACTGATGACCTCAGAAGTTAAGTCGCAGAGTTCTCGGAGCCATTTGAACCATTTTTTTAAAGATATTTGCGAATCGCTTTGTGTACTGTACGCTTTGGCTCTTGAAGCTCCTGCGGTTCTTGTCCAACCAATTTCTGAGGCGACCTCATGAATTCAGGGTGAACTAGCTGCACAGTCTCCTACGAAAATAGATGGTCTGCCGCTATTTGTCCGTTTCTGAACCCACCCCGTTTCTAATGAAGTTTGCATCCATATCCTGATTAGCTTGACATCAGCACAGTAATCGATAGCGCCCCCTATGGTGTCGGGAGTGCTGAATGAGTCACAGTTGTACAGAAACTTCATGGGTTCACCAGTAGACCTGTATCAAAAACCATACTTAACCATCATAAATACAATTAATATTTAATCTGAAGTCAGTGTAAACATTTATGGACAACCAGTATTTATATTTTTATATTTGATGACGAACCATCAAGGACTAAGTCTAGTAAATTCCTGCTACATACTGTGGAAGAACGTATGTTAGAGGTACAAAATGGTTTTAGAAAAGGCAGAGCACGGACTGACTATATTTTCGCTTTGGTGCAAGTAACCGAGGAAAGAAGAGAATTTAGAGTGTCAATTTATCGTGTTTTTATCGACTATGAAAAGGCGTTTGACAAGGTAAAGCGGAAAATGTTGTGGGAGTCATTAAAGAAATTGGGAGCTCCAGCACATCTGATTACTGCAATCCAGTCATTGTACAAAAATAATAAAATAAGGATCCGTACTGTGAGGAATGGACCGGAATCTCCCGATAGCAATATTGTTACCCACCATTTTTAATGTTTGCGTTGACGACATCATTCTTAAATGGCTGATTTTATTAAATGACACATTAAGAAGTGATAATTTGAATTTTGTGACGATACTGTTTGCTGAAGGAAAGGTTCAAATTTCAATACACAAATTGAGCCAAGTCGCCGCTAAACTTGGAATGAGAATCTCGACAAATAAAACAAAAGTGATGGTATTTCAAGGCTTGGAACCCGAAAGGACCAATATTGTTGTAGATGGACAAATGACTGAACAATTAAGAGAATTTAAATATTTAGGGTACAATTTTAAATTTCCCAAGACTGATGGTGTAGAGCTAAATTGGCAAGATTCAGACATTTCTGTGGAATCACACAACACAGTACAACGTAACGTAGGGAAAATACATTAATTAAACTGTACAAAGTAATAGCGTTACCTTTGTTGCAGTAGGATAGCTAAAGCTGGACCGTAACATCTGATAAATTACGATAATTCCAATCATCAGAGATGAAATTCCTCCGCTTTGTATCGGGGTGTTTATTGTTGGAAGATGAAAGAAATATCGACATTAGACAAGAAGTAAATGTTGGACCTATTACAAATACAGTTGAAAAATACCGACTGAACTGGAAAGATTAGGTCCAACGTATATCTAATGATAGAATAACTAAAACGGCAATACAACATTACCTAACCGGAAAGAGGGACGTTAGACGTCCCATAAAGAGATGCCCTAAACATCTCGAAGATGAGGATGATGATGATGACGACGACGACGAACTAGCTTCAGTTGTACAAATTTATTCCCGTAATTCAACTTATCCGTAATAGGTATAGATAACCTATATATCTAAAGCGTTATATGAATATTTGTGCAGGGCTGGGACTCGAACACGTACTTACCGGTTATCGCGAGCTGTAGCAGCCTTACTACTTAGGCTATGCGAAGAATCTCCCTGGACCGACACAAAGTTCCCTAAGTCACACACCTATCTATTTCTTCTCATACATTATTAATTCATTTATCCACACTCATACATCTCGTGATTCTCGTGCAGGTTATCATAATCAAGACAGTGAGAAGTCATAGATTATCATTGTCATTTTCGCCTCATATATAAGAGTGCTATTCGGAACCTAAGGAACGATCGGTCATGAAATGGAAACCACAGTGAATATCTGATGAAGCTTTGCACAGATGTATTGTACAGTGTCACTGGTATTCCTGTAGTAAGCGCCAGACCGCTCTTCTCAGCTCTGAGAGCACAGTGGCCTCATAGAGGTACCCGTACTTGAAGGAAGGCACTATTGCTCTAGTAATCTTTAAGCTAGTAGCAACACTGCAGAACGATAAACTGCAGTGGGGACTGTCTGTGATCGAGCGGTTCTAGGCGCTTCAGTCTGGAACCACGCTGCTGCTACGGAGGCAGGTTCGAATCCTGCCCGGGGCATGGATGTGTGTGATGTCCTTAGGTTAGTTAGGTTTAAGTAGTTCTAAGTCTAGGAGACTGATGACCTCAGATGTTAAGTCCTATAGTGCTTAGAGTCATTTGAACCATTAGAATGAGAAACCTACTGCGTAATCTTTCCTTATACTGAGAAACAGGATCGTTATCCCCACCCACATTGTGCGGTTGCACTGGAATGCTGACCATTTGCATATCCGAGCATGTAGATCGCTTAATGCCCCTTTGACGTTTCTTTCATGCCGTCTTCTCGGTGCTGCAATTTTAATGACCAGTAATGCATTCTAATCTCTGTCTTCTCAATCAGTTTTTGATCTTGACGGCTGCCTTCAATACCACATAAGTTATTCCTTCGTGTCTTAACGTACGTCCCATCATCCTGTCCCTTCTTTTAGTTTCTATTCAATGTGGTGTAGAACTGGTGTTGATTGGAAAGATACTTGACCATAAATTTATTGATATGTTTCTTAAAACATTAAACCAGTTTACTGAATCACACACAATAATGCAACGCAATCTGAGCAGCTACCACCGGAATCAAACTAATTTCCAGTAAAACAACTGTTGATAGACAACACGTAAGTTTCGGTAACGACTGAAATTAAAAAAAATATTTTTGAGAACGACATTAATTTAAAGGAAATTTGTTAGATGCTCAGCGAAGAGGTCTAATCAGATTACAAGTCTATAAAATTACCCTGCATATTCCACATTAAAAGTTTCAAAAACATCAGCCATCCACTATCACATGACTGTTTGTAGATAGTTAGACGGAAGCCCACGGTTCCAAGCAAGGGGAATTACATGGCAACATTAAATTCAAAGTATGATACAAGTTGTGGTTGCAGAGCCAAGCAATTTCTCTTTCTTCACTGCAGAACCAGCCAATTTCTCTTACCTCACTTAAGCGTGGATAGCGATCGCCTCAGTAAAGGTATTTATCGCACACAGGCATCTTTGGCTGAGCCCACAATATAAACCGATACCTCAAGCTATCCTTTAACATACTGAAACGCAAGCTAAACCCGCAGGGCAGAACAGGTGATTAGGATTGTGGAAAGGCCAAATAAGGTAGCTGTCAGTTTCACTTCAAAATTATAATTTAATAACACATTTAAACCAAAACAGCACATAGCCGAACCTTTACAACTACGAGTTTCAAAATCCAGTTCTTTCACGGCTGAAGGCCTCCAAACAAGAAATCTTAAAAATCAACAAGATAAATTTCAAGTGACTGAAGACACGCAGATAAAATTGCAAATAATATATATATGTATCACAGCTAGGCTGAAAGCCTCAAGGCAAAAGTAGATACAAGGATACAACAAACATAAACAAGGTGCAATACAAACGGCTAAAGGCCACAATTAAATTTCAAAATTTTGAAACACATTACCATAATCTTTTAAGGCAGAAGGCCACTATGTTTTCGCTTAAAGGGAAATTTTAAGAAAAAGGCTTTAAGTGGTTGAAGGCCCACAGTTGATTTTCCAGAATTCAAAATTACCTTAAACCTTTAAGTGGCCGAAAGCACACTACATGAAAAAGCAACGCAACGACAATAACTAAATTTAAGAATAAGGTTTTAAGCGGCTGAAGGCCCACAGTTGATTTTCCAAAAATTCAAAATACCTTAAACCTTTAAGTTTTAAGTGGCTGACACGATCTAAATGAAAAGATAGCACAACAACAGTAACTTTCAGCAAAATACCCACACCAGACTTCAAACTTACTTATACGGGCTGAAGGTCCTTGATTTACATAAAACCCAAAAAAAATATTTGAAAACATTGGCTATAATAGATTGACGCCTCCAGAGGGGGGGGGGGGGGGAGGTTGGGCCTGCCCTTGAAACATTAACGTTCACTTAGCTGAGACAGGCGGTGGGCCCAACTACACTTGATCTGTCGGTAACCCAACCAAGAGACAGTCACAGGCCGACTGACCAAACGACTTGCTAGCCATCAATTGGTACATGAAAACTCAAAGACCAAACTGTTATGGACGTGATTGTCCACAATGAAGCATGTATTAAGCTGTCAAAATTACACACCGTGTTGGACAGCGACAACAGGTGAGAAAAGGACACTGCCTGAAATTACGTTAGTTGCCAGGGCAGGTAACCGGAACCAATACAGTTAATTCCACCACATGGCGGCTCGATTTCACCACTACAACCACTCAGTGTTGCTCACAGGAAAAGCTCCCAACAGCGAACCACGGAAACGAACGACACAAGATGAACGGACGTGGCTTGGGTACTTAAGACACCACTCAACTTTGACGTCCTGGGCCGGTGAGCCACGAAGCTCGTAGTGAGCGGACAGCTCCACACACACTCTGACACTGTGCAGGGACCGCCAGTCGACCCGGCTGACTGTGCCGCACGGAGATATCCTCCCTGGTCCGCACGAACCGACCGTCTAACCTCAGAATGTCGACAACATCTAAAACAGTCGTCAGTGGAATTAACGCCAACTACACACACAACCTGACAAACACTTGCACAAAGACCTGAACGATACCCAACAGTAACTAAGCACGCACGAAGACACATCGGGAGTCGATGCACACACACTCACAGCCGACTCATGAACGATCGGTGAGCCAAAACACGTCGTCCGGTAGGATGACCGACCGACGATCCACCAATACCGTGGCCTGGCTCAAGTGATGTGTGGCGGCAATGGTCGGGCGAGCCATATTGACGCAGACCTCACTACTACAACCCTACTGCACTAGTGCCGCATTGCAACTCCCCGACTGGCAGGTCCGGACCGTATTCCAGACGCGTTCCAACTGACTGGCAGCCTGAACTCGTGACCCGAACTGGCCTACGACAGACAACGACCGGGAAGTAATAGCAGTCGAGCAAAGATACTACGAGAGGGGATATACTGATACGCGCTGCTAGTGCCGCTCACGGTCAGGCAAAGCAGCAACTCAGTGTCACCAGTAATTTAAATTAACGTAGTGAGGTGGAAGTACGTTAAAAACAGGGTCTAAAATACATGATGGCGGGAACATGAGCCACGCACGGCTCACATACAAACCAGTAATTAACAATGCGCACTTACAACACAATAGACACTCTAAATACACTTGATGAAGCACCTGATTCCAAAATAAACAATAAATTTTAATTATAGGTGTCAAATAGTTCGAGCAGCACTAGTTTAGTCACACTTGAGTGAGATCGTTTAAAGCATTCGTGAATGAAGAAGTTTACATGTCACGATTGACAACCTGGATGGCGAGTTAGAACAGCCATTGCGCGACACAACATAATCATGCACACGGTAATCGGACGCTCACCCTAATTTCTTGCATATCGAAGCGTAAGTTGAGACCCACTCGACCAAGGGCTGCCATCAAGTAGGTATTATGACGAGTTTGCTAAGAATCAGGAACCAAAGGACGCTATTCACCGGATGCCCCTGCACCCGGTTCTTGAAACGGGGAGGCAGGAACCCAACCCGGCACCACAGTGGATCAGGCTCCTTGCAAATTCAAATGCCGAGAACAAGTAGGTTTCCGCGCATCGCACGAAGATAGCTCTTTCAACGAGAAACCTTCGCAGCCCCAGGCGACACTCAATCCCACCGAATCCGCAGTGACAAAAACGCAACTTCAGCAACGAGCCAAGGACAATGTCGAATACGACGTCACGGCGTTTACTCAGGCCGCTGTCAAACAAACCGCTCAACCACCAGTCACTTAGAGAGTGCCTGATGGTCGCGGCAGCGCTTAAATGCTGGTCCACACACCTGCCATCTGCAGGCGACAAACCACTCGAGAAGCGATTGCGGCCAGAGAGGCTAATAAAAAGCGGGAACTACCGATATCAAAACGTGCCCGCACTACATATTATTCCCTCGTATCTTAACGTGCGTCCCATCATCCTGTCCCTTCTTGTAATTTCTGTTTTCCGCATATTCTTTTTCTAGCAGAATCTGCCTAGAATCTTATTTTTTATAAATTCATTTATATTCGGCACTTCCTCTCTCTTATTTTCTAGTTTTTCACTCTTTGCTTCCTTACAAATCTGTGCTCCAGACGTATAGGGAGACAGTTATTGAACTATATGAAATAAAATCTTCATAACTTCTGAACGGTTAGCGTTAAGGACGTTCAGACTTACGGTTGCGCAAATGGTTTGCTTTAGCGACGAAGCCCACTTTCATTTCAATGGTTGGTCAATAAGGAAAACTGTTGCATTTGGGGGACTGTGAATTCGCATTTCGCGATCGAAAAGTCCCTTCACCCTCAACGGGTGACTGTGCGGTGTGCAATTTCCAGTCACGGAATAATCGATGCGATGTTCCTTGATGGTACGCTGAATACCTATCGGTACGTGAAGGTTTTGTACGATGATTTCATCCCCATTATCCAAAGTGACCCTGATTTCGACAAGATGTGGTTCATGCAAGACGGAGCTCGACCCCATCGAATCAGGAGAGTTTTTGGTGTCCTGGAGGGCACTTTCGGGACCGCATTCTGGCTCTGCGGTACCCAGAGGCCATTGGCGTGGGCCTCCATTGTCCGCCATATTATCCGGATGTGAATACACACTCCTTTTTGTGGAGCTATATTAAAGACAAGGTGTACAACAATAACCCCAAAACCACTGCTGGGCTGAAAACATTCAGGAGATCGGCAGCATCGATGTTCCGACACTTCAGCGGGTCATGTAGATTTCCTCTATTCGTCTGCGCCACATCATCGCCAATGATGGCAGGCATATCGAACATCTAATAACATAAATACGAATACCTGTAGTAGTGCTGGTAATGGAGGGGTTGTTTCGGAGGCGGAGGTTTCGCGCCATTTCATTCGGAGCCTCCGGCTTCCTACGGTTGGACAGGTCGAATCGAGCAAACACCATGTTGGAGATGAATCTTGCCGTGTTTGTTTGATTTTGCAGTAGATGCTGAGTAGCACGAAAGCAGGCTGTTTCCGGGCATAAATTCTATGAACATAAACCACTATAGAAGTTTTCTAATAGGAGTTTGTTATACTGAAATGTTGTGAAACGGCACATTTATTGGTTCAAATGGTCCAAATGGCTCTGGGCACTATGGGATTTAACATCTATGGTCAGCAATCCCCTAGAACTTAGAACTACTTAAAACTAACTAACCTAAGGACATCACACAACACCCAGTCATCACGAGGCAGAGAAAGGCACATTTATTGATTAAAGTTTCACGATAGCCTTATACGAATAATGAAGTACAAATATTGAAACATAAACAAGTGACTTACATCACAGCGTTATCAGTAGAGTGTTGGATCGCTCAGTAGGAAGTCCCGAGTTCGAATCCACGCGACAGCGAACACATCATTTCTCCATAAATGTTCAAAATTTCTTTTTTCTAGACTTATACTACGACAGGGTGGTTTTTTCTAGAAGGTAATACATTTGTAAAGCTTTATCCAACATGTCATACACCTTTCATCAAGGGCTGTCCTTCTAGGTTTCTGTTAAAAACTGTCGGGTTAACATCTACGCAGTGTCCCATCTTCATATAAATTTGTCACTTGTTTTGTGAAATCAACTTGAAAATAGGGAACACAGACGTAGTAGCAGTCCTGTGTGAAGAAAGTTTAACTGGAGACAAGCGTCTCCACATCACAACATTAAAACCGAAAGTATCACATTCCAAGCTAGTTTAGACCTTCTGTTGCGTTGCTGATTTGTCTATCCACAGCAGTGAGTCTAACGAAAGCGTTGCAGCTACCCCTACACGTAATTATTGACTTTTTTTCTATCCAGACTTATCAGTCATTATCAAGAAGTGGAGGGTGGAGTGATGGGAGGCAGCAAGGGAAATTGAGAACAACGAAGAAAGACCAATATGTTTTGCCTATAAAAGGAAAAATAATTTTATTATATATAACAGTAACTGCGTTAAATAATAATGTTTAATTGATTAAACTCTAAATAAGTTATAAATACTTCTTGTTTACACCCAGAAAAATAAGTTTTATGGCTGTTTCAGGGTGAAGTGAGTTACTCCAAAAAATTGTTCAAATGGCTCTGAGCACTATGGGACTTAACATCTATGGTCATCAGTCCCCTAGAACTTAGAACTACTTAAACCTAGCCAACCTAAGGACATCACACACATCCATACCCGAGGCAGGATTCGAACCTGCGACCGTAGCGGTCACGCGGTTCCAGACTGAAGCGCCTAGAACCGCACGGCCACACCGCCCGGGAATTACTCCAGCTTTTGAAAATATTCATTCAGCTGGTACAGATGAGGCTGGAATGCTCAAGTACCACTTGGGGCCGTCACTTAGCCCTGTCGCACGATTTTCCCGGCACCAGTATTCTACAGGATTTGTCGTCTGAGGCATACATGGATTCTCAACATACTGACGCACCCAAATTGTGGCATCAACTGCAGCGTATGATGGCTTCTGGGTCTTTAATTTCTCTGCCATAAAATGTAGTAATTCTGCACCCCAGGAACTACAACCAGCAACTGGTTGCACCCTTTGTAAAACTTTCTCTTCCTGCTTCTTCAGGAAGCACTGTATTTCTGACGTCGCCATAGTTCTTTCTTCTTCAGCACGCAGGGAAGATTGAAATGCTAACTTCTTGAAGTGTGGATCAAAAAAAGTGGCTAACTTTGTGGCATTGCGTGTTTCATAGAGAAACAGGTGCTTTCCAGTTGATTCTTTAATAGATGTTAAATACAGTTTAGCAGTGTCGGTGGTCAGATTGTCATTCACGTTCGTGAGTTTTAAATAGACTCCGCGAACTAGTGCAATAATTTGGGAGACAGTCACATATTATTCACCTGAGAGAACAGATATCATTGTATTTAATGGGCTACTAATTAAACTCATTTCGTGAAGAACTGTTCAATCCTCTGCTGAAAGAAAAGAAATGGGATCCGTTAATTAAATAGACGGTAACTGGAAAAAGTTATATGCCTGTAAGAAATCGAGGAGCGTTTGCCAAATGCGACTGAGCGAGGACCAATTCATCTTTCACTTGTAGCAAACGTGCGATCATAGCCAATCTGCTGTTGAATCTTGTTTCAATATATTGCACTAGACGTAATCGCTGTTTCCCTGCGATCTCTTGCACATTTGATAATTCTGCGTTAGCAATATTGCATTTCCTGAAACGAATTTTAAGAATCATTGTTACGCAGACACCTTACAGGTGTTGACGGAAATAAAAATCTGACTTACTTGAAAGAAACGGCGATGTCAGCACAATGATCTAACAGCACAGCCAGTCTAGGAGTGTTTTTTATACCTTCCGACAAAACTAAATTTAATGTGTGTGCCACTCGTGGTATATGGGGGATGGACAACCATTTTTTTGCCGTTATGTGTAACTATGGAAGTTACTCTGCCCGAAATACACCACGTCTCCATTATTTCTTCAAGTTTATCAGTGATATTATCTGCCGTGTGGTTTTCTTTAAAAACGGAGCAATCAAGACATGCCGAAGTCTGTGTTGCATCTTTTATGAAATGTGCCGTCACTGCTATGTAGCTATCTTGCATATTGGAAGTCCATGGCTCAATAGTCAGCGTCACTGTTTTAACCTAAGATAAATCTGTTAATACTGCATGTTTTATGACCATATATGTTTCTTGTAAAATATCCTATGGAAGGAATAGTAATTGCAAGTTAATGTCACGAACCGTACTACGTTTCTTACACACACAGTTACAATACAAAGTTAATTTTGTTTTCGAATTGTATTTTAGCTGATATAACTAGTGCCTCTGAAGTTTCTCGCATTACAGCTACAGAAATCCATTATTTATCATAAATTTACATTTGAAAGAGCATGCCTTCCGGGTGGTGCATAGCGAGGATCCAGAGCCTACACAAACTTTTGGAATGCACTGTCGTCCACAATTACGAATGGTTGCATTGTGGAAATAACGAAATGTGTCAAATCATCGTCTATTTCCTTTTTCTCGACGCTTACATTTCCATACTTTACGACTTCCATATTGTTTTGCACTTCATTATTATAGGAGTCTTTATGAAATCTTTTTAAATGGTCGTGAAGATTAAATGTTCCTCCACCTGTGGCATACAGTCGTCCACACAACCTACACGTAGCGTTTTGGCATCGTTCATCCTCTGTCGCAAAGAACTGCCACACATCTGATCTACGTTTTGACATACCTAGAAACGAATAATTTTACGATTAAAAATATAATGGTTGCAATATAAAGTCTAGTCACACTTACAAGAAAACACGCGAACGTTAATTAACTTCAAAATACCTACTTCTATGTAAGATGCAAAAATACAACAAATACACGTTCCCATCAGTTCAAAACAACCGCCTCATTTGTTTCGCCTTCTACGCTAGTACCAGAAACGCCCGTGTGGAGCGCACTCGTCGGAAGCTCCGTTTGACCAGCGATATTCCACCGCGCTCTCAGTTTCCTCCGGCCAGCCTCCGATTGCTTGGCGCCTCCTACGATAATGTCGGTGATAATCGGATGAGGCGCACTAGTCGCACCTTCGATTTACCCCCAGTTAACCGCATCAACAGACCAGCACTAATCTGTAGTAACGTTTACATGTTGAATAATGTGTGTACCCCGCGTCGCATCTAATTCTGTGCGGGTTTCGTTACATGTGACTGAGCTCGATACACGAAAGGTACAGTAACTATTACGGAAATCGAATTCAGCGTCTGAGTCGGATTGCACAATTCAAATCTCAGTGTACAGCTGATATTGTCAAGCATGGGGAATAAACTTTCGAGGGCTGAACCTCCAAACGTTTCGCTTTTGGCCACCAGGTGCAAATCAGAGGCCGTTTGTATGACGATGTGGCACCGACGCTGACATTTGACAAGCCACAACGTGAGTGAATTGTATGTCTATCGAGAAGAGGGATCTTCCGATGTTAGTGAAACTGTTCTATGCGAATGGCAGCAATTACAGTGTTGGATTGAGAGAGTATAGCCGACTAAAATATCTGAGGAGAGGCCCAATGTCATTAAATTATTCAGAGAAGATGATAATGAAAGTTGAAAACACGGGTGACCTTGGCGTGACACCTGGAAGAAAAAAAATGGTTCAAATGGTTCTGAGCACTATGGGACTTAACATCTTAGATCATCAGTCCCCTAGAACTTAGAACTACTTAAACCTAACTAACCTAAGGACATCACACAACACCCAGCCATCACGAGGCAGAGAAAATCCCTGACCCCGCCGGGAATCGAACCCGGGAACCCGGGCGTGGGAAGCGAGAACGCTACCGCACGACCACGAGATGCGGGCCACCTGGAAGAGAAAGGCGTCCTATTCCGGTGGGAATTATTGAAGAGGTTACTATTACTGTAACTGACTATGCAGAGCGAGCCCCTGGTAGTGCTAGGTCAGGGTCAGGGTGCTTGTTCATCTCATGGTCAACAGTACAGGAAGTTTCGTGGTTTATTTTACCCTAGTACACATACAAGATCCCGACGGTGGAGCAACTGAAACTCACGATCCGCAGCAACGTTCTAAGTATGCTCTTCGGTTGCTGAATTGATGACACGTGACCAGGCAATTTTCTATGGCTTGACGATGCACATTTTACGCTACGGGATTGGGTTGGGTTGTTTTGAGGGAGGAGACTAGACAGCGAGGTCATCGGTCTCATTGGATTAGGGAAGGACGGGGAAGGAACTGGGCCGTGCCCTTTCAGAGGAACCATCCCGGCATTTGCCTGGAGCGATTTAGGGAAATCACGGAAAACCGCCGCGCGGGGTAGCCGTGCGGTCAGTTGCGCCTTGCAGGGTTCGCGCGACTTCCCCCGTCGGAGGTTCGAGTCCTCCCTCGGGCATGGGTGTGTGTGTTGTCCTTAGCGTAAGTTAGTTTAAGTTAGGTTAAGTAGGGTGTGAGCCTACGAACCGATGACCTCAGCAGTTTCGTCCCGTAGTCCTTACTACCAATTTCCACGGAAAACCTAAATCAGGATGGCTGGACACTATAGGGTGCAGTGAATACAAAGAACTGTCGAATTTGGGGTACTGTGAAACCGCATGTCGTGCACGAAGAGCCACTGCACTCGCCATATATGACTGTGTCGTGTTGATTCACATACACTTTTATTCTCGGTTAGTTCTTCTTTGAGGAGAAAACATCCAATGAGTCTGTCAGGTGTACTGTGACGTCTGCACCTTGTACAGCATATGATTCCTGCTCTGGAAGAGCGCAAATGTATGTAAACCACCAATTTCGTGCAAAATGTGACAACAGCTCATGTCCCTCGCCCAGTGATAGATCTCTTAATGCAACCTTCCACGAACATCTCCAGAGGTTTTCCAGATGCATGGCCTGCTAGGTCACCTTATCTACTTCCATGTGACTTCGCCTCGGCGATACAACGAGGAAAACCTGTCACCACAACTGTTGCAGGCGTCTCATAGTGCTATCCAGTTCCGCACCCCTGCACGTCACGAGAGAGAAGGCCGTCTCTTTGGCCGCTGCAAGCGCCAGGTCGCGAAACAGCCGGCAGGGAGCGTCACGGACGGAGGTGGCATTTCTTAAATCCACGACACTGTAACACTGTCATCGCCTGGAGTATTTTCTTTCTTCATACCTCTAACAAGACCGACGAGGTGGGGGGGGGGGGGGGGGGTTCAAATGGCTCTGAGCACTATGGGACTTAACTTCTGAGGTCATCAGTCCCCTAGAACTTAGAACTACTTAAACCTAACTAACCTAAGGACATCACACACATCCATGCCCGAGGCAGGATTCGAACCTGCGACCGTAGCGGTATCGCGGTTCCAGACTGAAGCGCCTAGAACCGCTCGGCCACTCCGGCCCGGTTGTCCAAGGTTGTAGGTTCACAGCTTCATATGTTGACTGACGTGTTCTTAAACTTTATAAATAACTATGCGTAATGTTCCAACACTCTTGAGACACACTAACCTATACGGCTGCATCAGTGTTGCCACCTTCACGCTAGGTAATACACAGCCATCTTGAAAACACAAGCACCGCTGTAGCTGCAGAGCTCTGTAGTTGCTTGCTCTGCCAGTCGATAGTGTGCCTAGGTTGTCGCCCCAAGTGCGACTATTGCCAAATGCAGATGGGGCTGCTGATTCTACTCTAGTGGCTTGCACCGTCATTCCTATGACGCCACGATGTATTTTACTGCTCATATTTAGTTTCATTTAATTTTAAGTTATGTTGATTGGGAATGACAAAAATCACTAAGTGCGTCCTAATGAGATTGAGAGTCTCTCATAACTTGCCATTTCTGATCATATGCAAGTCAAGAGTACAATATACTGACAGAGCTGGGTTGAAAGGGAATGAAAAGACTAGAAATATACAAAATCACTAGAACAATACCAAACAAAAACAAACAATATTATAGTGATGTATATCAAACGATTCCGTTTCATCATACGCTTGTGTTGTTGTGGTCTTCAATCAAAAGACTGGAGTATTTTCTTTCTTCATACCTGTAACAAGACCGACGAGGGGGGGAGGGGGTTCAAATGACTCTGAGCACCATGGGACTTAACTTCTGAGGTCATCAGTCCCCTAGAACTTAGAACTACTTAAACCTAACTAACCTAAGGACATCACACACATCCATGACCGAGGCAGGATTCGAACCTGCGACCGTAGCGGTAGCGCGGTTCCAGACTGTAGCACTTAGAACCGCTCGGCCACCCCGGCCGGCGGGGGGTGGAGGAGGGAGGGGGGCAGAGAGACGGGGAGGGGTGGCAAAATACCCAGGGAGCAAGTCTCTCAAGGGTTCGGATCTCCCAGGATGCTAAGTTGGCAAAAATCTACCTGCTATTGTAAAATAGAATTATGTAATATTATAAATAAAAGGGCACCAGCGTAACAAATCGAGTTCTTCATTTCCACTTCAGTTTTATGAGTCATACAGGCCAGTTGCAAACAATTCTATTTCATGTTTAATCTTGAAAGCACAATATTTTCTTGAGACATCGTGCACCAAAAATGCTGTGTGATTGATTGCAAAATGCGCTTTCTTTAAATGTTTTTGGTAACCCACCAAAACATTTCCCCAACAAAGGTACACTGCAACAGCTGTGAAATATCGTTATAATTTCGTAGAACTAACAACAACATTTAAAGATAAGGCACTGCTGATTCCTTCACAAGGTGTTTTTATACGAAATGTACAGAAAATATTTTGCACTCAAGAGTAAACATAAAATAAAATATATTTATGTGTTATCGTTGTTCTGGAAGAATCGTAAAAGTGAGGAAACTAGTACATTGGCCGCGCTAATGCAAAAGTAAAGAGGTAATGTTCTTCTTTCAGTCGTCTGTAGAACAGCTAATTTACATGGGAACCCTCGTGTTACTTGATGTGAGACTATTTCTTGGCCAAGAAATGCTTGGCTTTCAGAGGTTCATCTCAAAAGATTGGAGATTAAAATAACGTAAATTTCGTTACAATATTAGAGCTCTCGAGTCACTACGTCCCGTTCCTCGCAAAATACATTAGCAAAGTCACAAAGAGACAAGAATCTGGAAAACGTTTGCAAGTGCATTATCTGTCAACTGATACTCAGAATGAATTTATTTCTAGTTGTGCCCATTACGTCAGGAGTGTCATTTTGGAACTGAGAGAAAATTTGAAGTATTACTAAATTCTTGTTGAGGAAGCTCCTGATTCAAATCATGTTGAAAATGCAACATTCGTCGCGTACTACATTTACTTTGATAACGAAATTGATGAACAAGAAATAAATGAACGGCTTAGGAATTCCTAGAGTGTAATCAGAAAACAGGAGTTGCTATTGTACATTAAATTCGATCAACACTTGTGAAACTGTCAGTTCCTAGCAGTGCAGAGGACAAAGTTATGGATACGTAAATAGTATCAGACGCTGTTGTAAAGGAAATCAGCCACTTGAATTTTTTTCTCTCTCTCTCTTAATGGAATCCTCTCGCAAAACTCTCGCTGTGGGCTTCTGAACTCCTTATGTGGTGCACATGTGGCTGAGGGCTGACATGATGCAGCCACGTTTTTCGGAGTGATTCAACTTCTTTACAACCTGATCAGCTGCACCCCACAACAACGGGAAATTCTGAAACAGTGTGTTGGAAGTTCTTTATATTCCACGTCTTACACCCGTTGGAGTGCTCGGGTTGAGGCCGTAAGACCAATAGCAACTCACTTGGGTAAGATTGCCACTGTTGTTGAAACTCTCATTAATTTAAATTTTTCAACTGACACACATTCCGTGGTATGACTTTTTTTGGCTTATGATATTGTTCGAGTGTCTAATCATGGCAACAGTTTGGCTGAAGTTGGTACCAACTTACTACAGAATCAAATTATTACACGCTCGAAAAACTACCAGTTGTGTTGAGACAAAGCACCTTGAGAGCTTATTAAACACCTTAATATATCTTCGCGAAAATTGGAACACCATTTCCCTCAACGCGGATTCTGAAAACAAAAGGAAATCATTTCCTGATGAAACCAGGTACGAAGTGACATATATGAATTGAGATGTCTTATGCAAGATATATCAAAATATATATAATATATATATAATGATGTATAATAATTCAAATCCCTAGGAAAGCAGGTGTTGACAGATGTGAAAATTACCGAATTATCAGTTTAATAAGTCACAGCTGCAAAATACTAACGCGAATTCTTTACAGACGAATGGAAAAACTGGTAGAAGCCGACTCGGAGAAGATCAGTTTGGAATCCGTAGAAATGTTGGAAACGTGAGGCAATACTGACCCTACGGCTTATCTTAGAAGCTAGATTAAGAAAAGGCAAACCTACGTTTCTAACATTTGTAGACTTAGAGAAAGCTTTTGACAATGTTGACTGGAATACTCTCTTTCAAATTCTAAAGGTGGCAGGGGTAAAATGCAGGGAGCGAAAGGCTATTTACAATTTGTACAGAAACCAGATGGCAGTTATAAGAGTCGAGGGACATGAAAGGGAAGCAGCGGTTGGGAAGGGAGTGAGACAGGGTTGTAGCCTCTCCCTGATGTTATTCAATCTGTATATTGAGCAAGCAGTAAAGGAAACAAAAGAAAAATTCTGAGAAGGTATTAAAATCCATGGAGAAGAAATAAAAACTTTAAAGTTCACCGGTGACATTGTAATTCTGTCAGAGACAGCAAAGGACTTGGAAGAGCAGTTGAACGGAATGGACAGTGTCTTGAAACGAGGATATAGGATGAACATCAACAAAAGCAAAACAAGGATAATGGAATGTAGTCGAGTTAACTCGGGTGTTGCTGAGGTAATTAGAATAGGAAATGAGACACTTAATGTAGTAAAGGAGTTTTGCTATTTGGGGAGCAAAATAACTGATGATGGTCAAAGTAGAGAGGATATAAAATGTAGACTGGCAATGGCAAGGAAAGCGCTTCTGAAGAAGAGGAATTTGTTAACATCGAGTATAGATTTAAGTGTCAGGAAGTCGTTTCTGAAAGTATTTGTATGGAGTGTAGCCCTGTATTGAAGTGAAACATGGACGATAAATAGTTTGGACAACGAGAGAATAGAAGCTTTCGAAATGTGGTGCTACAGAAGAATGCTGAAGATTAGATGGGTAGATCACATAACTAATGAGGAGGTATTGAATAGAATTGTGGAGGAGTTTGTGGCACAACTTGACTAGAAGAAGGGATCGGTTGGTAGGACATGTTCTGAGGCATCAAGGGATCACCAATTTAGTATTGGAGGGCAGCGTGGAGGGAAAAATCGTAGAGGGAGACCAAGAGACGAATACACTAAGCAGATTCAGAAGAATGTAGGCTGCAGTACGTACTGGGAGATGAAGCAGCTTGCGCAGGATAGAATAGCATGGAGAGCTGCATCAAACCAGTCTCTGGACTGAAGACCACAACAACAACAACATGCAAGTTAAACGTTTTCTTGTCATCATTGACAATGTGGTGTCTTATTTGAGAAACTTGCCTTGGAACAATGAAGATTATCTATGAAACCTTTGTATTTTTGTGGATATCAAATATGTCTGACTATTAGGTCGCTGAGGCATGCATGATATTTATCAACTAATATCGCACTGATGTCACAACAGATTTAGGAGAAGAAATTAAATATCTGAAAACTTTTTATGGTTCAAACCGTAAATATATTGCTTGCAGACAATTGGCCTCTTGAATAAGATCACGATCTTAAAGTTTCAAGTTTATTTCCAAAGTTATGTGTAACTACGTGCATGTTTTTTTCATAGTTTTAACTGAAGCAGAAAAGTCATTCAGCACTCTGACTTGCTTCACAAACTGTCTCAGAGTACCAATGCATCGACAAGGTATCACAGATTTGGGGATCTAGGCAAAATGGTTCAAATGGCTATGAGCACTGTGGGACTTAACTTCTGAGGTCATCAGTCCCCTAGAACTTAGAACTACATAAACCTAACTAACCCAAGGGCATCACACACATCCATGCCCGATGCAGGATTCGAACCTGCGATCGTAGCGGTCGCGCGGCTCCATACTGTAGCGCCTAGAACCGCTCGGCCACTCCGGCCGGCGACCTAGGCAACTGAATCTAATTTGGCAAGACTGTGATTCAAACATTCGCTGAACGAAAGGCTCTCAAAGCGTCATTGACAGTTATAGACAAGTAGGTTATGGTATGCTAAACGTTACGTGACCCGTTCTGGTTTACATACGAGTGTGCTGATGTCTGTTACTAAAACGTGTGGGCATGCCAGAGAACGAGCGGGAACAGAACATTCCACATCGCAGTATTCCTCACACCTGACATTCGTCAGCGTAAAAAACGGCATAATACTTAGCTTTCTGTTTTAAAGCGAAATTAAAATAAATTAATCCAGTATAAGAAAATGGAACATACGTACGTTTTACAATACTTCATTATTAGATACCATCTGAAGTCAAACTTGTAATTTCGTCATCCATATCAGTTTTCTCTTGCCGTGCAGGTCTCGGTCAAGCTATCATCCAGTTCATAAGCTGTGGTGGTCTTGGATTCCTGATAACTGTGTTCATCACTACTTTTGAAACCAGTATTTATTACTACCCTTTCAGTCCCCTACTCCATGAATGCGTCTAGGCGCTGGTACTGTTTATTCTGTATTCTCGTATTTAACTTTTGCACGCTCATTCATTCATCTGAGTAGTGTGTTCTTTCAAAACTGTAGTGGGAAATTGGAGACATGTTCTACGACGATTTTTTGTTTCATTTCATATCAAATCATTTTGATTGTCGTAGAACATTGTACAAGTGGTATCATGATAACTATTTCTAATTTTCTGAAATAATAGAGGGCATGAAATTAAACATTTTATTAATAAAGCATTGTCCATTAATATGTCATTTTGAACTTTTATTGGTATGAAGGAAACTGCATATTGTAATAAAAGTCTTGAAAGACTTCACAGAAAAATGAGTGTGAAATTTAGAGCATGAGCTTAGCAATGGCACGTCACAGAAGCGCGTTTTAAACTGTTTTCTTTCTACGAAACTATTACAGTTGAATATAATGACTATTAAAACTACATCTATAAATGTTATTTAAATTTGTAGCTACCGCAGTCTATCTTACTTCTAATTGAAAACCATCGCTATTTGTTCCTGATATGAAGGACTTTAGGACTTTCATAGTCATCAGTTTGACGCGAGTCACCACGAATTCCTCTCCTGTGCCAGCCTCTTCCACGGAAAATAGCACTTGCATTCTACGTCCTCAATTATTTTCTGGTCGTATTCCAATCTCTGTCTTCCTCTACAGTTTTTACCCTCTACAGCTCCTTCTAGTACCATGAAATTTCTTCCCCCATGTCTTAACAGTTATCCTAACATCCTGTGCCTTCTTCTTGTCAGTGTTTTCCATAGATTCCTCTCGTCGCCAATTCTTTCGAGAACCTCCTCATTTCTTACCTCACCAGTCCACCTAAATTTTCAAAATTCTTCTGTAGCACCATATCTCAAAAGCTTCTGTTCTCTTCCGATCCGGTTTTCCCACAGTCCATGTTTCACTATCATATAAAGTTGTGCTCCAAACACACACTCTCAGAAATTTCTGCCTCAAATTAAGGCTTTTGTTTGACACTAATAGGCTTTTCTTGGGCGGTAATGTCCTTTTTTGCCACTGCAAGACTGCCTTTTATATCCTCCTTTGTCCGTCCATGGTGAGTTATTTTTCTGTCAAGACAGCAGAATTCCTTAACTTCATCTACTTCGTGATCACCTATTTTGATGTTAAGCTCCTCGTTCTTCTCATTTCTGTACTTCTCATTACTATCGTCTTTCTTCGATTTACTGTCCATCCATATTTTGTATTCATTAGACTGTTCATTCCATTCAACACATCCTGTAATTCTTCCTCACTTTCACTGAGAATAGTAATGTCCTCAGCAAATCTTATCATTGATATCCTTTCTCCTTGAATTTTAGTCGCATTCTTGAACCTTTCTTTTATTTCCGTCATTGCTTCTGGTATGTATAGATAGAACAGTAGGGGGGAAGGACTACATCCCTGTCTTACAATCTTTTTAATCCGAGCGCATCGTTCTTGCCCTACCAGTGTTTGGGTCCCTCTTGAATATTGTACACCCAAAGTATTGTATATCACCCGTCTTTCCCTACAGCTTACCGTATTTTTCTCAGAATTTCGAACATCTTCCAATATTTTAAACTGTCAAAAACTTCTTTCAGATCGACAAATCTTATGAAAGTGTCTTGATTTTTCTTCAGTCTTACTTACATTATCAGCCACTTTGGCTCTCTGGTGCCTTTAGCTTTCCTAACGCCAAAGTGATCGTCATTTAACACTTCCTCAATTTTCTTTTCCATTCTTCCGCACATTATTCTTGCCAGTAATATGGATGCATAAGCTGTTAAGCTGATTGTGCGCTAACTCTCACACCCGTCGATTCCTGCAGTCTTCGGAACTCTGTGGATGATGTTTTTCCGAAAGTCTGATGGTATATCGCCAGACTCATACATTCTACACACCAACATGGACAGTCGTTCTGTTATATCCCCCAATGATTTCAGAACTTCAGATGGAATGTTTTTTATCCCTTCTGCCTTGTTTTGTCTGAAGTCTTCCAAAGCTCTTTTAAATTTTGATGCTAATATTAGGTCCCCTATCTCTTCTAAATCGACTACTGTTTCTTCTTCTATCACGTCATCAGACAATTCTTCCTCCTCCTCATAGACGCCTTCAGTGTACGCCTTCCATTTACTCTCTCTCTCCTATGCATTTAACAGAGGAATTCCCTTTGCACTGTTAATGCTACCACCCATGTTTTTAATTTCACCGAAGGTTCTTTTGACTTTTCTGAATGGTAAGTCAGTCATTTCGACAGTTATTTCTTTTTTGCTTTCTTCACATTTTTTACGTATCAATTTCATCTTAGCTCCCCTGCACTTCCTGTTTATTTCATTCCTAATTGATTTTTATTTCTGTATTCCTGAACATTTTTGCACTCCCCTTCTTCGTCGATCGACTGAAGTATTTCTTCTGTTATCCGTGGTTTCTTCGTGTTACCGGCCTAGTACCTATGCTTCTTTTTCCAACTTCTGCGATAGCCCTTTTTGGACATGTCCATTCCTCTTCAATTCAACTGCCTACTGAGTTAATCACTATCGCAGTATCTACAGACTCAGAGAACATCAAGTGTATTTCTTTATTCCTTAATGCTTCAGTATCCCATTTCTTTGCGCAATGTTAGTTAATGACTAGTCTCTTAAACCTCAGCCAACTCTTCACCATTATTAAATTGTGGTCTGTGATCTATCGTCACAAGCCTTTAAAATGAATGGAAATGACGTAAGAGAGGGATAAGAATTCTCATTATACGGGTTGAATCACCTAAAATTTGCACCTAAAATAATGCGGAAATGAAAGTCCTGTTGATGTGCGGCTTTCATACAAAGGGTTGGTAGTCAAGGGCATGTATTGTTAGGCAATCAATAGACTGTAATAATACTTAGAAATTGTATTTTTGGTGTAAAAATACACTTTGTAAATGGAACGATGCCTGTCTACATTGACAGACTAAAGTCAGGGTAAATTAGAACGTAAGTGGTGCTTGTTATAGGATTCTCGTGCAAACTGTTTACGAGATAACGAGTTTAGAAACTTTCCCCACACCAACACTTGTACATAACCTGTGGTATCACACACTAAAGAACAGTCTGATCAGTAACGAGACAACTGACCATCATGAGTTATGTTCAAAACGACCACCGGCAGCGGTAATACACGCTTCCAGTCTGATATGGAACGACTGTTGCACGCCTGCTAGCATTTCAGCGGAGTTGCCCGAGCAGACTGCACTAATACGTCGTTGCATATCGTCGGGTGTAGTTGGTATGTCCTTCCAGACAGCATCTTTCAGCTTTTCACACAGAAAAAAAGTTTACAGGTGCCAAATCCGAGAAAAGGGGTGGCAAAGGTACAGGTCCTCTGCATGTAATCCATCGATTTGGAAACAATTCGTGAAGACATGCTGTAGTACTTCGTGCACTATGGGCTGGAAAGCCATCATGCTGATACCATAGGTTCCTCCTAGTCTGCTGAGGACCGTCTTCTAGCATCCGTGGAATGGTCTGTTAGGGAGCTGCAATACTTGCGCGCATTCAGTGTTCCGTCTATGAAAAACGGGCCTATGAGCTGATGGTTCACTATACTACATCACGTTTACACTCCATGACGTTGACGTTCTACCTGACGAAGCCAAAAGGGATTGTCAACAGACCGATAACGCATCTTTCGGCTGTTTACCTGGACGTGATTGGCAAATGTGGCTTCATCACTAAACAAGTTACATGACATATATGGAGTACCCTGTCTTAATATCCATGCACAGAAGTTAGCACGACTCTCACAATCCTTTCCATGCAGCTCTTAATAGAGAGAGATGTGACAGGGATGAATGTGGATGGAGACTGCGTAGGACACATTCTGACTCATGCCACTCTGTCGTCACTTGTTTCCTTCTGTTACATTGTCGAGGTGTTACGCTATCACTTTCACGTAATTGGTTAAAGATGTTGATACTTAACTGCCGAGATAGTTGACATCTTTCGGGTTATCTTGGCGCATACATCGTCCAAGAGCGAACTGTATTTTCCCTACACTCTCCATACACCATGAATATGTCGGCTTTTTTTTGCATTGGTAAATCCCATCTTCCACTCACAACCTACAGCTTGGATTGTCGTAAATAACTGACTCTCAAGTCGCAATACGCTCAAGGAACACACAAGAACACTGTAAGCAAACATAACAGCGTTTTACCTAGCGACTACGCCGGTTGAATGTCAAACAAATCCTGCAACAAATATCACAAACGTTCTGATTTACCCTGCTTTGAGTTTGTTAATACGAGGTGCATTCAAGTTCTAAGGCCTCCGATTTTTTTTTCTAATTAACTACTCACCCGAAATCGATGAAACTGGCGTTACTTCTCAACGTGATCGCCCTGCAGACGTACACATTTTTCACAACGCTGACGCCATGATTCCATGGCAGCGGCGAAGGCTTCTTTAGGAGTCTGTTTTGACCACTGGAAAATCGCTGAGGCAATAGCAGCACGGCTGGTGAATGTGCGGCCACGGAGAGTGTCTTTCATTGTTGGAAAAAGCCAAAAGTCACTAGGAGCCAGGTCAGGTGAGTAGGAAGCATGAGGAATCACTTCAAAGTTGTTATCACGAAGAAACTGTTGTGTAACGTTAGCTCGATGTGCGGGTGCGTTGTCTTGGTGAAACAGCACACGCACAGCCCTTCCTGGACGTTTTTGTTGCAGTGCAGGAAGGAATTTGTTCTTCAAAACATTTTCGTAGGATGCACCTGTTACCGTAGTGCCCTTTGGAACGCAATGGGTAAGGATTACGCCCTCGCTGTCCCAGAACATGGACACCATCATTTTTTTGGCACTGGCGGTTACCCGAAATTTTTTTGGTGGCGGCGAATCTGTGTGCGTCCATTGAGCTGACTGGCGCTTTGTTTCTGGATTGAAAAATGGCATCCACGTCTCATCCATTGTCGCAACCGACGAAAAGAAAGTCCCATTCATTCTGTCGTTGCGCGTCAACATTGCTTGGCAACATGCCACACGGGCAGCCATGTGGTCGTCCGTCAGCATTCGTGGCACCCACTTGGATGACACTTTTCGCATTTTCAGGTCGTCATGCAGGATTGTGTGCACAGAACCCACAGAAATGCCAACTCCGGAGGCGATCTGTTCAACAGTCATTCGGCGATCCCCCAAAACAATTCTCTTCACGTTCTCGATCATGTCATCAGACCGGCTTGTGCGAGCCCGAGGTTGTTTCGGTTTGTTGTCACACGATGTTCTGCCTTCATTAAACTGTCGCACCCACAAACACATTTTCGACACATCCATAACTCCATCACCAAATGTCTCCTTCAACTGTCGATGAATTTCAATTGGTTTCACACCACGCAAATTCAGAAAACGAATGATTGCACGCTGTTCAAGTAAGGAAAACGTCGCCATTTTAAGTATTTAAAACAGTTCTCATTCTCGCCGCTGGCGGCAAAATTCCATCTGCCGTATGGTGCTGCCATCTCTGGGACGTATTGACAATGAACGCGGCCTCATTTTAAAACAATGTGCATGTTTCTATCTCTTTCCAGTCCGGAGAAAAAAAATCGGAGGCCTTAGAACTTGAATGCACCTCGTATCAACAGGCATCGTTCCACTTAAAAAGTGTATGTTTGCACAAAAAATACACTTGCTAAGTCTTACTACAATCTGTTTATTGGCTAACAATACGAGCCCCTGACTATCAATCCAGTTTGTGAAATCTGCACATCGATAGCACTTTTCATTTCCATAATATTTGCGGTGCAAGTTTTAGATGAGTCAAAAAATGGTTCAAATGGCTCTAAGCACTATGGGGCTTAACATCTGAGGTCATCAGTCCCCTAACTACTTAAACCTAACTAACCTAAGGACATCACACACATCCATGCCCTAGGTAGGATTCTAACCTGCGACCGTAGGAGCCGCGTGGTTCCGGACTGAAGCGCCTAGAACGGTTCGGTCACAGCGGCCGGCTTAGATGAGTCACCATGTACATTAAGCACTCGCATACGCGACAGATACTGAACATTTGCAGTGAAACGGTGTTGCAATACCATGCAGAAATTATTTATAGATTTAGTTAACAATAAAAAAGAAAAAAACTCACAACACCTACAAACGGGATTCATTGCTCTGTACGTCAGGCACTTTGTGCTAAATTTGCAGGTATGGAGCACATGAGCAAGCTGGTGGTATGAATGGTAAATTTTCTGAAGCCGCACGCTAGATGACATTGTCAGTGGCAGCAGTTTTCGTTTGAAACTGAACGAAGGCTATGGATGCTTTATATAATAACGGGAAAAAAATCAATACGCCTGGAAAGACGACGTCGAATTTGATCCGACGACGGGGCATATGTCACCAGGGGAATATTAGATGTTCTGATAATGGTTTCAGCGTTGTCTACCAACAAATACCGTAGTGGCATAGCGCCATCTACGTCTACCTTTTAATTGGGAATGGTCACAGTCACAAGGCTCAGTGTGGTGCAAACGTGTGAAGGAAGCTGTCAACCATGCCACGGAAACATAATCGTGCTACCTACAACCAGGTGAGCGAGTCTGAAAGAGGTGAAACTGCTGCCTTCCGAATGGCGGGGGGTGTTGTAACGGCGACCGGAAAGGTCGCGGGGCTGTAGTGACGGAAACGCGGAGGGACCCGCGGAGCGGCCCGCGGACAACAGCACAACGGGAGAGGGCGGACACGACCGGCGGAGGACGCTACGACACAACAAGAACAGACAACAGGGGAACGAACCAAACAAGTCGACCACGTCCACGGGAATAGAAACACGAAGTCAATACGCTGTCCGAGACGATATGTCCTGAGATGCAACGCGATGTCAACTGCTGGCTGAGCTTTTTTAAGGATGGGGCCCCTCCACGCCCCCGCCAACGTGGTGACCAAACCAAAAGTTCTACTGTCACCTCCGTAAACCTGTTAGTTTTTGAATCAGGCGTCACAGGATGCGGGCTGTGATGTTATCCATGCATCTGGGTAAGATTACTCATTAACATGGTCCATCAGGAGATAGAAGTGGTCAAAAACGATTGAAGGGTAGCGGTTGTAAGGGCAGAGGAAAAAAAGTGCCAAGGCCAGCGCCAAGGGAAAAAAACCTCTGCGACAGTAGGACGGGTAGTAAGGGCAGTAGCGGCTTGCTAGCTGCGACAGAGCATGCAAGGTGAGGTAAGGTTAGCGTGAGGTATCGTGCATCGTTAGCTATGTGCTGCGTGTTCGTTAGCTGGGTCAGTCCGGGTGCTGCGGCTGGGATCGCTTGTAGTCTCCTGCGCCGGCCGCAGTGGCTTCCTCCCTGTAACATAAGAGTTCGGCGCGGCAACGCATGCGTTGCTGTTCGGCCCCCTGCTGCACCTTGTCGTCAGTGACTTGGTGCAGCTTCATCAGGCTGGTGCAGAACGGTGGTGATCGGCTACCGTTCAGCGTCTTCCTCTACTGCACGCCGCAGCCCTTCCGTAATGTAGCTTCTATGAGCTCCGTTTGTTCAGAGAGCTGCGCCAATTCAGCGTCGGAGGAAGTATTACCGTTCGCTCGCGCTTGTGCGATGAAGGCTGCCCTTTTGGGTTCTCGATCCCTTGCGGGGCCCGCTCCCGCAGCAGTCGGCGTTCCCACCGGTTCCGCTGGGGCGGCGGTTTTCTTCTTTGCACCTTTCACCTGCGGTGCTGCTGGGGCAGCCGCTGGGATAGGCGCGCGGACGTCCTTCTGCGAGGTCGCAGGAGTGTTCGCAGGTACTACTGCACTGAGGCCTTGGGCGAAGACTGCTCGCAGTTGCCTCGAGGCCCCTTCCTTCTCTGCAGCCACGGCGGCTGCGAAGGCAGCCCTCTCTGCCGCCATGACGGTGTTGAGGGCTGCAGTGGCCTCCTTCACGGCGGTGCCGAGTTCGAGGTCACATTTCTTCTCGGGAGCGCGAGCTGCATCCTGGCTGCCCGTTTCCGGGCGGTCGTCCCTACCCCTGGCATGTGGAGCTGCTAATGCGCCGTCCCTCAGCAGAACCGGGCTGTTCTGCGCCCTACGCCGTTTCCGACGTCGTCTTCGCTTCTGCCGCTGCGTCGGTGCGGCCGCGGCCGCCTCGCCGCCCCCGGCACGGTTGCGGCTTGAGAAAGCTGCACAACCGCGCCAACTGGCGACGTGCGGGCCGCCACACCGGACACAAGTCGGCAGAACGTTGCTGCCACGGTCGCAGGCGCGGCTGTCGTGCTCGCCCGAGCACTTGACGCACCGCTCCGCATTGCGGCAATACTTCGCAACATGGCCCTCGCCCTGGCACCTGAAGCACTGGGGCTTAGGGTTCATGGCGGTCGGGAGAGCCTCTGTCGTAACCGGGAAGCCCAGCAACTTCCGCAAGTCGAAGATGTCGCTCCCGCCGTCGACCGTTTGCACGGTCACGGCATAGAGCGGCGCCCTCTTCTTGTTGGTCCGGTTGTGCAACCTTGCGGTTGCATTACCAAACCCGGCTCGCAGCAGCCCTTCCCGGACCGCTGCCTCATCACAGCACCAAGGTAGCCCCCTGAGGAGTGCCTTGGTCGTCTTCATCCTTCCTACGGAAGGTGCCTTCTCAAGCGCCGGCGGCGCGTCGACGGTGTGGTCGCCACTGCGACCTTGATCGCCCTGTGGTCGGCCACGTTTGCAGCTCGAACGCAGATCAGCGAGTCTGTATCGACAGACTCGTAGACCACCTCGTTCCGAGCGCAATTCGTAATGGTGTCGAACAGCGCTGTCCACCCGGCTTTGCACTTGACGTACAAAGGGGGGACAGGCCGCGACTCGCCTTCTCGGGATTCCTTGCATGGTCGGCAGACTCAGTGAGTTGCACAACCGAAGGACCCTTTTTAGCCGCAGGTTTCCTCTGCGCACCCTTCTTTCCCATGCTGCGAGGCGCGGAACACGACAATCTGCACGCGTTGTGAAAATAACGCACCACAATTTGCTCTCCGCGGCGGCCACAGCACAGAAACCTCTTGACGAGGTCTCAACGGCCGAGTAAGCGTAACGCGCAACGGCAGCGATGCGCTCGCCTCGTCAGCTCAGGCCGCTCTGTGCTGCTGGCTGAGGGCGAGGCAGGCGCTTAAGTACGCTATCGGGGGTGCCGCTATTGGCCCCTGGGACCACATGTTCCATTGTGGTGCCCTCACACTAAAAGCGGGCAAGGAGGCGCGCCGCCACATCTTACAGCGCGATGGTGCAGAGACCTCTATGGGTCTTCGACGTCCGTGACGTCTGGCGCGGATTCAAATTCCGCGGCGCGCGGTACCAGAGGTGGGATGATCCTCTCGGAGAATTACCACACAAGCTGGACGCACTGCGTCAGTTGTGCAACGATGTTGGCGTTAGCTCATGTGAACATACTCACACCCCTAGACGAGGTTCTGAACGACCACGCTGCACAGACATCCGCCAGGGTCGTCCTAACGTAAGGACAGCAGTGGCAGATCGGACAGCAACCACAGCACAGATAAGAGGCCTTGTGAGTCCAAACCTGTCAACACGAAATATTGCGAACGGTTATTAGTAGTGGGACTACGGGCATGCACGTCTCTATCCCGTCTTCCACTCACGCCACAGCATCGACGTACACGGCTAGACCGTTTCCTTCAGAGGGTCACTTGGAAGATGGAATGGCGCCCCGTGGTTTTCGATGATGAAAGCCGGTTCTTTGCCTGATGCTGTAATTAGTCATTTGCGCATACAACGTAGGCCTGGTAAGCGCTGTCTCGTAGAGTGCATTCGTCTATGACACACTGTCCTCCCCCCCCCCCCCCCCCCCCCCCCCCCGCCGGCCTTATGGTCTGGGGTGCGATAAGCTACCAGTCTTGTTTACAACTCGTGTTTCTGGAGGGGATGCTAACCGGCTCTCGGTATGTGCAGAATGTTGTTAGATTCGTTCTTTTGCCGTTCTTGCAACAGGATAAAACTCACCCACACAGCCCACGAAACTCAACGTGCTCAGCAAGACGTACAGCAACTTCCCTGGCCAGAACGATCTCTGGACATGTCTCCTATCGAACACGTGTGGACTATGACGGGACGATAACTGGCTCTTGCGGCTATCTGTCAACTCTCTTGCAGAACTACGTGAACAGGCCGAGCAGGCGTGGCATAACGTGTCTCAAGATAGCCTTCACTCAATGCCAGAGTCGGCGTTTACACTGTCGCCCGTGGAGGTGACTCTACGTCCTAATACGGCTGTGAGAGCATGGGTCAGAACCATTTGTGCCAAAAAAAATGGCGTAGTAATTTTTTTCCGGCGGCGTATATTACTCCGAAGTACGTTGGTTAAGTAAAATGTCATGGCAGGAACGATTTTTCGATTTAAAACTCGCTATTATTGAATTTGTGAAGACAAACAGACTGCAGGATCGAAAATTACATCCGAGAAGGATTGCAGACCTTGCATTTTAAGTGCAATTGACAGCACGCTGTCCACAGTAAGACAATGCAAAATGAGAAACAACTTCTTTCTGATTTTATTGGGAAGCATATAAAAAGAAGAAGGCGTTTTAGAAGGGACACATTCTGACAAACATAGTCCATTTCCCTAAGATAAATGGAAATAAAGAAATCGTGAGGACTGAAGCATTCATTGTGGCCTTGAAAGAATTACAAGGGTAGTTTCGTAAACGTTTTGAAGAAACTGCCAATCGCACATCTGTTTTAGAGATCTTTTGTCGTTTCAGTTGAAAGCGCCCCTGTGCATGTGCAGATGAAACTGGTGTGCAAGGTAATTCCCGTTTTAAAGACAAATCCCTCTGACGTTAAAATTGTTCAAGACGTCTACGTTGCTTTCCTCAGGTAGAGTTTCCTCGTCTCGATAATGTGGTTTCCAAAAAGTGCTACAACATTTCGACTGACATATGTGTGTGAAAGACGTTTTCAGCACGCCAAAAATAATTAAATAATACCGAAAATTTGTTTTGTTTTTTATCTATGTTGTTGATAAATGAGCATATTTTATTACCATCAACTTTCAAATCGCGCAGTGATCACCATTCAAAGATAAGGGAAATTAGAGCCCTTACTAAGGCGTTCAGACTGTCGTTTTTCGTTTGGCTAGTGGAGTATATGCGTAGATGTAGATGTAGAAATATAAAGACAAGTTATATGCAGTGCGACTGCATTTCCATTTAAATGCGACGTATTCGCATTTCCCCCTCTTCCCCTTCCTCCTGCTCTGACAGGTAGCATGGTTGTGGAAGAAATGTTCCAGCCATGGTGAGCGCTATGGCGCTTGTGCCAGGGTATAGCTTGCGAGCTGAAATCTTGACCACCCATGCTCTAGTGCTCTAGATATTTTATTACGTTCCCTCTGAAATATGCTCTATGATCCTGGAGATATCAAGGAATTGTTGATTTTTCTCGTATACCGGAGTGCCTCATACTCTTTTTCACTGGTATAATATAACATCCGCCAGTGCTTGCAGCTGCTAGCCTGAGTAACATTTTTTCCTGACGTTCGTGCTTAATTCAGTGTCACATGTGCTCGAGTTATTGCTTCAGTGGAACGCCGGTACTGTTCTAAGATTCACATAAGTAAGTGCATTTCCACTAAGAAAATACTCGTATAATATTTCCGTTTTCTTTATCTCCCTCTGTTTCAACGATAGGTAGGATAAATCTTGGGATCTGTTTGTCGTAACACTTAAACGAGAGCTTCGTTATAGGCATTATGATACACGATCGTTACTGCGTGTTTTGAGAGGGTATTAAACAAAATAATAAATAAGGAAAAAGGCATCCTATACATTTTTGTGACACTATTACCTGTTGTCATGTGCTATCATCCTAGAAAGCCACTCTGAGTTATCAATTTTCGAGTGTCATTCCAACAGAATCAGCAACTATATCGATATTTAAAGCATTTCCCATTTATTTTTCAGTCTCATTTGCACATGTTTAATTACATGACATGTTTCGATCACTCTGAACCATTTTCAGCGTACTCCGATATGAGGGTTTTGAGCCGACAAGAAGGGTTGCTGACACAATTGCATCGGTCTTAAGATGATTCGATGATCGAAACGTTTCATATAACTAAAAATGTGCGAAATAGACTGAAAAATAAATGAGAATAATTTTAAACCTCAACATAAGTTCATTATCACGTTCCCAACTCACTAGCCTTGTGACACACATAGTCATGCTGACGGGTAATGCTATCGTCGTCGGGGAAGAGGCCAATTGTGAAGGGAGGTAGGCGGTCTGCAGTAATATTCTCACAGTCCACAGCTGTCAGCGTGTCTTCTATTATTACCACAGGTCCCATGAAAGCCCACCTGAATGTTAAGAATAGCATTAACACTGCTCCCACCGTCCTGCGTCCGTGGCGCTTTACATTTTTCTAGCATCCGTTCGCCTGGATGGCGGCATATTGAGACATACTCCTCTCTGACGTCGAATAAACAATCTGACAAATAAAGTTCAAGGCAAGTGCACTTTTTTAGGTTAAAGCGCTAAGATCTCGTATGTACAACTAATTACTAGGCGGTAAGGATAAGTGCTCAGTATATGTCTCTTGCCGTCCGTTAATGAATATCTTGTTCGTAAAGTATTGTGGTTCACAGTAAAAAACGGTGCTCTTATCTAGAGGGCACGATTAGGCTTAGTAACATAATTCGGACGCTGTTTCTCTCGATTCTTTTGTCACTCGTTTCATTCTCTTCATATCAATTATATTTCTACAAGATTCCACTAATGAAACTTCCATTATAATGAAATCAGCGACAAAATCTTCTCCACACAAAAACGAACGAATTCACAGTCTAACTGTTCACGCTAACTTCCAAGTCACTCCTCCATTCCTGACAGACACCACGCTACTTGTTACAAATCAACGCCAAAGAAATATGAACTCACAGTTCAGCGATCATAAAATACATCGATTTTTTATATCCAAGGACCCTCATAGATGTTTTCAGAATTAAGTCATACAAATACGAATAATGGCGATAATTTTAATTTATATTTACAGTTTCAAATTAAATCAAAAATAAATCTTGTGTTGTTTTTGTATATCAGTTCTGTTTGTGAAACAGAGTAACTTTGTATTTTAGATTTACAAATCTGATTCCATTGGACCATATTATGAATTTAATGCGGGTATCATATTCTATGATACGAGGTAGAGAGAGAGAGATCGGAGCAGTGACCAAATCCATTACAGTATCCAGAAACATACATTGACTTGGTATAACAAGAAATATGATTCATTCAGTCACCACGTTTCAGGTCGCCGCCCGTCCTCCTTTACCAAGTGGACGAAAAATGGTTCAAATCTCTCTGAGCACTATGGGACTTAACATCTATGGTCATCAGTCCCCTAGAACTTAGAACTACTTAAACCTAACTGAGCGAAGGACAGCACACAACACCCAGCCATCACGAGGCAGAGAAAATCCCTGACCCCGCCGGGAATCGAACCCGGGAACCCGGGCGTGGGAAGCGAGAACGCTACCAAGTGGACAACCTCCGACCTTCGCGTTCGGTGATCAAGCGTGGACGTCCAATGCCTTGTTAACCACTGGTCGTTTCATCGTACTTCAACCACTTTCCACAGGTGCTCACGACAGTAGCACAGGAATAGTTGACCAGCATCGCTGTTTACGAGATGTTCATTCCCTGGTGCTGGGCCATAAATACTTTTCGTTAGTCAAAGTTAGTTATGTCAATGGATAATGCCATTTGTGACCCGTATACTTGCTGCAGTTATTCCCCATTCGGCTCTCTTCCGCTTATGTACTTTCTTTACCGCCTCATACGCGAGCAAGGGCATCAGGAGGCGTTCAGTCTCGATGTGGACAGTGGTCGTAACTGCTCGCACATCAGTGAGACTGGTAAGGCAAGAAACTGAATCATCATCTTCGGAATCGAAGATATCATCATTGGATGCTATATCGGACCAGAATTAGGGAGGTGCTGTAGTAACTTGGGCTTTGGAGCGATATAACCCACACTCTGACCGGTGAAACTAAATAAAAATTATTTTGAAATAAGGATATGTGCCTGTTCTACCGCCCACCAAGATCATTTTTCTGTAAATCTCTGCAGTTGTCTACAATCAGTAACGCCGTGAAACATATAGTTACGGATAGCAGATTCGTAATAATTATGGGATATTACAGTCTCCAGTCACATCAATGTGACCACCTTACAGGAGCCTGAATAACCAACATTTGCAGTGTGGACCGCTGCGAGACGTGCAGGTTTGTCTAGCCATGCCGACTCCATTGCTGTGCCCAGCTGTGCTAGGTTCCTCGGTTGAGCATCCATGGCGCGTAAAGCCGATCGATGTGGTCTCACAGATTCTCCACTGAGTTTAAATCCGCGGACTTTGGTTGCCAGGTGAATATGGTACACTCAT
The DNA here is from genome assembly GCF_023864345.2 of Schistocerca serialis cubense. Classification (NCBI taxonomy): domain Eukaryota; kingdom Metazoa; phylum Arthropoda; class Insecta; order Orthoptera; family Acrididae; genus Schistocerca; species Schistocerca serialis. The sequence continues at coordinate 212,657,404 of NC_064646.1, read as the reverse complement.
CCAGATGCTCTTCGAACGACGAACGTACGCTGCGAGCTCTGTGATATCCTGCATTGTTCTACTGGATGCCATCGTACTGAGGAAAAACAAACTGTATGTAGGGGTGGACATGGCCCCTAGGATAGATGCACACAAATGTTGATCCATTGTGTCTTACGGAATGACAAGATCACCAAGCGAATACCATAAAAACATTCCGCTGGCCCTAATGCTCCCTCCTCCAGCCTCGACCCTCCCGACGACTGTTGGAAGGTGTTTGCTTTCAGCAAAAAATGTGATTCATCTGAAAAGCCCACATCTCATCACTCAGCAGACGTCCAGTTGCGGTATTGGCGTGCATTGTCAAACCTTCGTCGCCGACGAACAGCAGTCAGCGTGAGTGCACGAACCAGGTGCCTGCTGCGGAGATCCATATGCTGCAACGTTCGGTGGACGCTAGTTGAGGAGACAGTGTTGGTAACCTCTTGTTTCATCTGGGCGACCAGTTGCTCAACAGCTGCACGTCTATTCGCCGCCGGCCGAAGTGGCCGTGCGGTTAAAGGCGCTGCAGTCTAGAACCGCAAGACCGCTACGGTCGCAGGTTCGAATCCTGCCTCGGGCATGGATGTTTGTGATGTCCTTAGGTTAGTTAGGTTTAACTAGTTCTAAGTTCTAGGGGACTAATGACCTCAGCAGTTGAGTCCCATAGTGCTCAGAGCCATTTGAACCATTTTTCTATTCGCCCGTACACATCTCAGCTGTCGTTCACCCCTATCATCTACGGTGCGTGGTGCACCACATTTGCTTCCGTGCTCCTTTCGCATAGCGCCTTACAAACTGAGCCGTCTCCGAAATGCTTCCACCCTTGACCCGAAAGACAACGATAATGCCCTTTTCTACGGCAGGCAATGATGATAATGTTTGGATTGTGGGGCGCTCAACTGCGTGGTTATCAGCGCCAGTACAAATTCCCAACGTTTGCTCAGTCCAATCTCGCCGCTTTCCATGAATGATGATGAAATGATGAGAACAACACAAACATCCAGTCATTTTGAGGCAGGTGAAAATCCCTGACCCCGCCGGGAATCGAACCCGGGACCCCGTGCTCAGGAAGCGAGAACGCGACCGCGAGACTGCTCGAGCATTCATTTGCCGTCTGTGAGCGGTTATCGCACGTTGACGTCAAACATAGGCGGTGGTCACGTTAATGTATTTGGCAGTAGATAAACTTTTGCACTAAATACAAGCAGTACTTACAGTGTCGTCTTACTTGTAATAAGTTTTTTTATTCGTCATCGAAGCTCAAATGTCAAGTATTAAGAAAGTGATTAAAACAGCAGAATGCAGCTAGATCGTAGATGAGGTCTGAGTAATGTGACGAGTGGCTATTGATACTGAACCGCTGCTGTGTAGATTACACCCAAAGTGACGGAATGATCCACATTTTGTTGTAGTGAAGTGTGCCTACCGTTCCATTCCAATCCAGAGTAACACTGCAGCAATTCGCTGAGGCAGTTAGCACAGGTGCTGTGTAGCTGTTTACACCCAATGTCAGCCATACGAGTGACGCTGATGCCGTATAATGGTATTCTTTTGTCACTGTGTCACATCCGGAAGAAGAATTGGTGTATCACGAAAGATAGGGTCACTTCTAGTTCTTGGTTTCAGACTACGACGATATGTGTTTAACTTCGTAAGGGGTTTAAATTATGCGTTAAAGTCCAAGAAAAAATTACAGCACTAGTAACATGATTGACTGATTAAGATCGGTTATTTAAGATAGTACTTCATGGCGACTTGGCTTATTGGGTAACCTCACGCATCTTTTCCAAGCGGATATCAGCATGTATATATTTTAAGAAACGCATACCACGAATGCTGACTTGTATTTTATTCACCAACTGGTTTCTGTCCAAGTGCATGCTCACGGTACAGTACGAAATACAAAACAAAACTTAATGAAAATGCAGTGATAAATATCACCTGCAGGGTCAAAAATTAGAACGTAACATTCGTAAGAAGATACGTCAAAATACACTGACGGAGAAAAATCGCAACATCAAGAAGGAGTTGTGCAACATTAATGAAAATTTTTAGGAGTGTTTATACGTTTGACAGATGGTGTCTAGTAAGAATTCGCGCCAGGCGCATAAGAATGGCGGTAGTTGCGCCATTATGAGGAAACAAATCGGGTTTCCTTTAAAAACACACTGCAACGGTCGTGAGCGCTAGCTACTTCTGAGATTTGACGTGGTGAGTTGATGTGAATCAAGAATTCCTTTAAGACGACAAAGGCTCCATTATCAACACATCACTGGGTTTGAACGAGGTCGTTTAATAGGACTAGGAGAAGGTGGATCTCCCTTCTGCGATATTGCAGAAATACGTGGCAGGAATGTAGCCACTGTACATTATTGCTGGCAGTGACGGTCATGAGAATGTAGGGTCGCAAGAAGACCAGACTCCGGATGGCTATGTGGCACTACCGAGAGGGAAGACCATCGTTTCGGCATACGGCTCTGGCGCGTCGCACTGCATCTGCAGCAGTAATTTCAGCAGCAGTTGGCACTATAGTGACATAACGAAGTATTACAAATCAGTTACTTCAAGGATACATCCTAGCCAGACGCCCTGTAAGGGGCATTCCACCGACCCCAAACCACAACCATTGACGACATCAATGACGCCAAGTGGGAGCTCATTGGAGGGAAAGATGGAGGACTCTTATGTTTTTGGTGAAAGCTGGTTCTGCTTCGGTGCCAGTGATGGCCGGGTGTTGATTAGAATGGAACCAGTTTAGGGCCTGGCACCAACCTGTGCACGTGCAGGACACACTGGACCTGCACCTGTCGTGGTGGTATGGGGTGTGGTTTCGTATGACAGCAGAAGCACTCTCGTGGTTATCCCACGCACCCTGACTGCAAAATTGTACATGAGTCTGGTGATTAGACCTGTCATTCTGCCATTCATTAGTAGTATTCCAAGCTCACTCTCATTCCACTATCGTAACCTAGCACGCTCTACAGTGGGTCGACGTGTTGCCTTGGCCTGCTCGATCACCAGATCTGTCTTCAATCGAGCACATAAGGAACATCATCGGACGGTAACCACACCGTCATCGCCAGCCGCTGTGGCCGAGCGGTTCTAGGCGCTTCAGTCTGGAACCGCGCGACCGCTGCGGTCGCAGGTTCGAATCCTGCCTCGGGCATGGATGTGTGTGATGTCTTTAGGTTAGTTAGGTTTAAGTAGTTCTAAGTTCTAGGGGACTGATGACCTCAGATGTTAAGTCTCATAGTGTTCAGAGCCATTTTCCACCGTCATCCACGAACAGCATTCACCTTCCTTGTACTGACCGACCAAGTACAATAGGCATGGAACTCCATCCCACAAATTGCCATCCGGCATCTGTAAACACAATGCATGCACGTTTACATTTTTGCATTCAACATTCTGGCGGTTACACCGGTTGTTAATGTACCACTATTCCACATTTACAGTGGCTTATACGCGCTTATATTAGCCTGCTACACTATGTGATCGGAAGTATCCGGACACCCCAAAAACATACGTTTTTTATATTAGGTGCATTGTCCGGCCACCTACTGCCAGGTACTCCATATCAGCGACCTCAGTAGTCATTAGACATCGTGAGAGAGCAGAATGGGGCGGACTTCGAAAGTGGTCAGGTGATTGGGTGTCTCTTGTGTCATACGTCTGTATGCGAGATTTCCACACTCCTAAACATCCCTAGGTCCACTGTTTCCGATGTGATAGTGAAGAGGAAACGTGAAGGGACACGTTCAGCACAAAAACGTACAGGCCGACCTCGTCTATTGACTGACAGAGACCTCCGACAGCTGAAGAGGGTCGTAATGTGTAATAGGCAGACATCTATCCAGAAAATCACACAGGAATTCCAAACTGCGTCAGGACCCACTGCAAGTACCATGACAGTTAGGAGGGAGGTGAGAAAACTTGGATTTCATGGCCGAGCGGCTGCTCATAAGCCTTACATCACGCTGGTAAATGCCAAACGACGCCTCGCTTGGTGTAAAGAGCGTAAACATTGGACGATTGAACTGTGGAAAAACGTTGTGTGGAGTGACCAATCACGGTACACAATGTGTCGATCCGATGGCAGGGTGTGGGTATGGCGAATGCCCGGTGAACGTCATCTGCCAGCGTGTGTAGTGCCAACAGTAAAATTCGGAGGTGGTGGTGTTATGGTATGGTAGTGTTTTTAATGGAGAGGGCTTGCACCCCTTGTTGTTTTGCGTGGCAGTAGCACAGCACAGGCCTACATTTATGCGTTAAGCGTCTACTTGCTTCCCACTATTGAAGAGCAGTTTGGTGATGGCGATTTCATATTTCAACACGATCGAGCACCTGTTCATAATGCACCGTCTGTGGCGGAGTGGTTACACGACAATAACATTCCTGTAATGGACTGGTCTGCACAGAGTCCTGGCCTAAATCCTATAGAACACCTTTGGGATGTTTTGGAACGCCGACTTCGTGCCAGGCGTCACCGACTGACATTGACACCTCTCCTCAGTGCAGCACTCCGTGAAGAATGGGCTGCCATTCCCCAAGAAACCTTCCAGGACCTGACTGAATTCATGCCTGCGAGAGTGAAAGCTGTCATTAAGGCTGAGGGTGGCCCAACACCATACTGAATTTTATGGAGGGTAATTTTCAGCCAGGTGTCAGGGTACTTTTGATCACATATTGTATCTTGCAAAGTTAATCACTGAAATATGTTACCTAGACAAACGTATTCGAGAAAATTCGTTACTCTACATTACTTATTTTTTGGTGTTGCGATTTTTTTCCGTTAGTATACTATTACAAATTCAACACTTTATTTCATATATCTCCGCAAAATACAAGGCACAGTACTTATTTTTTTGTTATTGGGACTTTTTTCCGTTAGTATACTATTACAATTCCAGCACTTCATTTCATTTATCTCACGAAAATACAAGACACATAATTAAACTCAATCGCTATAGATCCAAATCACAATGAATGTGTAAGAAACAATTCGAATAAAGACAATAGACTAGCTCGGGGAAGTCAACAACACTATTACATATCATATTCTTTGCGGGATATCCGCAACTGTTGCTGAAATTTTTCATGATGAATATATCCGCTCCAGTTGTACTTCACACACCCTTTATTTGGATAAAATTGTACATACGAACCGGTTTTCAGGATTTAACTCCCATCTTCAGGCGCTTGACTGCTACGAGAATGTCGTACTAGTCAGGCAGAAAATCCAGAAATTTAGCATGTGAGACCCCTGTGGGTGAGGCAGCAAAAAGTCCTCTGAGTCAACCAGTATCGCACCGGGTAAACGGTGCCACGTAAGTGCCCATCACGCCGCATGTCCTGGACGCCCAGGACGGCCGGTCAACAGACTGCTGCATGAGTCGCCGTGTACACATATTATACGGCAGAAAGTGGCCGCCACTGGAACCAAAACCGAGGGAGCAGGGGATCACCCAAGAAATTAAAGCTGACCTCACGGCCGCACCTCCACATTTCCTCCCAAACGCCTCCCGCTTCTAAAAGCGCTAATACCACTTAACTTATGCATGGCAGAACTTACGATAGGCCTAGTATAGAGCAAACAATAAAAAGCAAGACACTCAATGTGTAATGCAGTTGTCAAGAACTAAAAATAATCGAAACGTATAATGAAACAGTCAAGAAATAAAATTAATGAAACCAAAAACGTACAAACTATAAAATTAGTAAAATCATAGTATAAAATACAAAACGGCCCAAACCTACCATAAATATAACATTATAGTGGAAGATATGTCGATATACATAGTACTTCATATTAAGAATGAAAGGCTATGGACGCAGGTAACCTACATAATCACGGCGCATAAAATCTCCAGTAACGGAGAAGCCAGTGTGACTTGTAAACTCCAAAAAATATTAAATATACGAGGTGCGGCTAGAAAAAAACCGGACTGATGCTGGAAAAAACATTTATTTACAATTATTTACAATTTCATGTTATCTCCTTCAATGTACTCTCCTCCTCGGTCTCTACACCGCTCCATACGAATTTTCCACTGTTCATAGCAATGCTGCAGATAATTTTCGGTAAGTCCATACATTACTTCCGTCGCTTTTTCTTTTACTGCTTCAACAGTCTCAAATCTAGTTCCTTTCAAAGCTGACTTGACTTTAGGGAAAAGAAAAAAGTCACAGGGGGCCAAATCAGGTGAGTAGGGTGGATGATCTAAGATGGGAATGTTGTGTTTTGCCAAAAACGTCTTCACTGACAACGCACTGTGAGCTGGGGCATTGTCTTGGTGAAGGATCCATGACTTTTTTCTCCACAAATCGTTCCGTTTTCTCCGTACTCGCTCACGTAGGGTAGCCAGACCCTAATGTAGTAATGCTGATTCACTGTTTGTCCCTCTGGTACCCAATCAATGTGCACAATCCCTTTGATGTCAAAAAAAACAATCATCATTGCCTTGAATTTCGATTTTGACATTCGTGCTTTTTTTGTCGTGGAGAACCAGGAGTTTTCCAATGCATCGATTGGCGTTTAGTTTCGGGATCGTAAGTAAAAAACCACGATTCATCGCAAGTAATAACATTTTGTAAGAAGGTGGGATCACTTTCAATGTTTTCCAGGATGTCAGAACAAATCATTCTTCGGCGTTCCTTCTGTTCAATTGTGAGACACTTTGGAACCATTTTTGAACACACTTTGTTCATGTTGAAACTTTCATGAAGAATCTGCCTAACACTCTCCTTGTCAACTCCTGTTAACTCAGACACTGCTCTGATTGTTAAACGGCGATCTTGTCGAACAAGTTTACCGATTTTTTCAATGTTTGCATCAGTTTTTGCTGACAATGGTCTGCCAATGCGAGTGTCATCACTGGTGTCTTCGCGGCCATCTTTAAATCGTTTAAACCACTCAAACATTTGTGTTCGCGATAAACAATCATCGCCGTACACTTGTTGTAACATTACAAACGTTTCACTTGCAGATTTTCCTAGTTTGAAACAAAATTTGATGTTAACACACTGTTCTTTCTGTACACTCAACATTTTCCGACGCACAGACAAAACGTCAACTACTTAAAACAGACGCCACGGGCAGACTGAGTGCAGGAGGCAGATGAAACTCGAGCAGTAGGCGGAGCGAGAGTCACGTGACAGGCCACGCGACTTTCAGCCTTATTGCATTCGTTTTATTGTTTCACCAGTACTAGTCCGGTTTTTTTCTAGCCACACCTCGTATACATAGCTGTAGAGATACACATTACGTGCTAAGCTGAGGAACAACATGTTACGCACAACCCATTAAAAGAAAAATTGAACCTAGTTCTGAAAACATTATGTGACACCTCACAGTTGACATGACACGAAATCTTCAAGGTCAGGGGACGAGATGTTATAGATACAAATGTTTAAATGTGTGTGAAATCTTACGGGACATAACTGCTAAGGTCATCAGTCCCTAAGCTTACACACTACTTAACCTAAATTATCCTAAGGACAAACACACACACCCATTCCCGAGGGAGGACTCGAACCTTCGCCAGGACCAGCCGCACAGCCCATGACTGCAGCGCCTAAGACCGCTCGGCTAATCCCACGCGGCCGTTATAGATACAACTTACGTGAAGATGACCAAGTACAACAGCCTAATGTAGTGAAGACTGCTGTGGACATCGCAAGTAGTTGCTGAGCATCACTTTGTGTTTTACTTTGGTTTGCTCAAGGAGCAGACAGGGAGAAGTTTTCACACTAGGTATAGAGAACATGGTGATGCTCGCAATACTGTATCAGCCTTAGCGGTAGAATTGGCACACAATATGCAGAGTTTACGTTTAATTACAGATGACATACAAATCTTACATATACCACCAAAAGGACTGGTTCTTAACTTTTTGGAAGAATTATAAATCATGAAGTAATAGTTGCAATGTTCAGACAGTAGCCTCAATGAGCAAACCGAACTTAAACATAAAGGGATGCTCAGCAAGTACTTACAATATCTACAGCAGTCTCCATGGAATTCAAAGATTATAAAGTCTCATTGTAAAACACGTTTAAATAAAATACTTTACAAAATATTGTTATATATTGTATAAAATATGAATGGCTTAAACTAAAAGCAGATTCATTGTTATTATTATAAAATAATGTGTCTTTATATTTACAAACAAAATTTAAATAATCATCACGCCACTTGGCCTTCATGTAGAAAATACAACAATCAAAAACACAGCATAAGTCTTAAGTGCAACAGAGACAGCCCGTGTAGTGAATACATTATATTCACGAGAATTTTTGTAGCCTGTCGGCAGTTAGGAAGGACACAGGAATCTACACCAAACTGTTAAGGGGCTTAAGAAAATATTCTACAAAGACGAGAATAGACATGTGTCAATGACTTCCTAACAATAAGACAGCAAAACAAAGACAACGACATGAGGGTCAAACATACTTTTTGAGTACAACGGAGCAAGAACTGTAACCTGATTCGTATTAATAGAACCTAGTATATCGGCCAAGAACGGTCAAAATAATATAATTTTCGTAATCTTGATAAATTAAAGCAAGTGGACAGTAACGCTGGTCAAGAACCTACAGTAATTATATAACACCTTAACAACACAAGGGCGTCACTTGCCAAATCTATATAAGTACACTGAGATTACAGATAAGGTTGAAACAGTCGTGTACTCATGTGGCATTTATAGTTAGGCATGAACAAACAGGAGGCAACAATGAAGACAACATAAACTACATAACTTTTAGTTGCGAAATAGTCTAAAAATCAGCCATAATCGCTGGTCATACAGGGTCTTCATATAATGTATGTGGGTGAAAAACTTGGTATAAATTTATAACCATACCAAACAATCCAAAACTATATAAATACATGACCACCGGTAAATTTAATTAATGAAAATGCTATGGTGCAAGCAACTGCCGTAAGGATACTGTCACAGTTTGCGCCACAGTAATAAGTAAGCCAGAGATGGACGCCATCAGTATTAATTATAGTCTAAGAACAGTGATTTTTCAGCTGCAGAGTATAATAAGGATGAAAATCACATTGTTACACACTGAAGTGATGAAAATCATCGGATATCTCCTAATATCATGTAGGACCTCCTTTTGCCCGCAGTAGGGCGGCAACTCGACGTGGCATGAACTCAACAGGTCGTTTGAGGACCTCTGGAGAAATATTCAGCCATGTTGCTCCTACAGCCGTTCACAATTGAGTAAGTGTTCCCGATGCAGGATTTCTTACATGAACTGATCTCTCGATTAAGTCTCATAAACGTACGATGAGATTCATGTTGGGTGACCTGGGTGCGAAATCATTCTCTCGAATTGTCCTGGATGTTCTTCAAACCGATCGCGGACAATTGTAGCCCAGTGACATGGAGTATTGTCATCCACAAAAATTGCATCGTTGTTTGGTAGCATGAAGTCCACGAATGGCTGCAAATGAAGTAGCCGAACATAACCATTTGCAGTCAATGATTGGTTCAGTTGGACCAGAAGAGCCGGTAAACTGTTACTGCAGTGAGTGCTATGCGACGCTTGTGGTGCTGAAAAGAGGAGGTGTCTTACGGTATAGGGGTCAATTTCGTGGCTGGGATGTTGTTACCTTATTGTGGAAGGATATGTTAACATTTTACAACATTGTCTACCTCGTACGGATGATTGTGTCAGCATGACAATGCTCCATGTCATAAACCATCATCTCAGAGGCGATAGATTCTGGACGGCAATATTCCACAAATGTACTTTGGAGTCCCGACTTGAACAGTGGTCTACATTTGGATTGAGTTAGAGCGTCGAATTCGCTTGAGACGCTATCGCCCACATCACTATCTTATTTGGTTGCGGTTCTTGAGAAAGAATGGGCTGCCATTCAGCCACCTCATTGGAAGTGTCCTCTTCAGAGTTCATCCGTCATAAAGGCGAGGGGTGGACACACCCCATATAAATGTCCACTAATAGTTTTATCTGTTTATATGACTGATCTGCATGTACATGAGGACTCTGCAAATCACACTTAAGTGCCTGTCAGGGGCAGATAGTGTGTATCTCGCATAACTTGTAATCTACAGCTAGTGATTCTACAAATGATCCTACTAACAATGTATGTCGGTACCATAAATAATCTGACAAATATAGACGTTCAGAGTCAACAGTTTCTCACTAGAGTGCTCAAACTGAAATGCTCGTATTAAGAAAGGATCATCCAGAGCAAAACATGCTGTCAGGTGGAAATCTCATAAAATAAAGAGGACTAAAAATCGTAGTATAGCAAAGAATGTCACGTATTTCGATATTAATAACGTAAAAGCAAGAACGAGTCACGAGGAAATTTTATGTCAGTCCTGTGACAATCTGTTCAGCAGTATTACCCTGCGTCTTTCCAAAGTAGCGAAGCCTTGAGAAATAGCTGCAGCTATGTTTCCCCCTCCTTTATTCTCTTTATTGAGCGACCAGTAAAGCTAGCTGTTCCTGAACTTCTTTCAAGCACAGTTTTTAATGAGATTATTTTCTTCGTTTGGCTCTTCTGAAAATTTTTTTATTGGCATTGCCCTTCACCATACGTACCTGACTACGAGCATTTTTCCCTGATCGACTGCGCGCGAAAGTCTGTGATGCCATGCTGTTTGATAGAGAGACAGCAACTTCAATGGTCGAAGTGCGCACGTGGACAAGCGGAAGTCTTGTGAGGCGGCTCCCTTTCGGAGCAACGGAAAGGAGTTGGCCAACCATGAGGACGAGAACGCGTTTCTGAGCCGGTGCAGTGTTATTTTGTGCAGGCTACGACGTAGCCTTCACTCGGGGCTCTCTTTACCCGCCTCAGTCTTACATTAGGCAACCCGCGCAACCAAACTGCTCTCAGCATCAACCATGCCGGCAGTCAGATTTTACACTCACCTGAGACCCCTTTCCTTCGTCTATCCCTCATCCGTCCCCCCCCCCCCCCTTCCCCGCCCCTCGGCACTCCTCTATTTCTTCCCATCAAAAGAAAAAGACAATGTGTAAAGTGTCAGCAGCGCGTCGCTCCAATGTGAACATGACTTAATTAAAGCTTAAGCTAGTATCATGAGAGTCCTTTGAGGATTGCTACTTGCGAAGAGTGGCCTAAATACTTGGGCTCCTGCACCATGTGCATAATTTTGCCTCTAAACTGTACAATTTCAGATATGTCTATGAGGGACAAGCCATTCTCCTTCAGGGTATGTGTTGTTTACGTGGACACAGACTTCAAAATCAGAGTGGAATGTCCGCCTGTATGATGGAACCACATCCTCTTCGGACACAGCAACCGTACTTGACCACACTTCACACTACAAAAGTGTGTGTATAGTCTTGCGGCTTGACCAACAGTATTTATATAATGAAGCTGCATCGCCAAGCAAATATTTTTCTGAAAACAATCGCAGCTAATCAACGATAGAATTCAATATAATAATAACAGAAAAGAACAACAGAGATGTAAATTTATGGGACCAAATGATAGACACTCACTTGGAAGAGCACACTGGTCGCTAGGTATGCTGATGAGGACGTACAAGTAGCAGGCAGTCATGTGACCCTCCATCGCTGTCGTAAGTCACGGCTGTGAAGTGTTGTGTACGTGCCAGTTAGTTGCACGCAATAAGGCGGATGGACGTGGAATCATAACAGAATGACAGAATAAGATATCGTGTTTGGAAGTTCCCGTGAGGACACCTTGAATGACTTTGTCCGATTTGTTGGTCTTTCATTATAGACTGCCCAAGTGTCTGTTAGGAATGGTGTACAGCTTCCAGTCATGTATTACGGCATAACAAATGTAGTTGTAAAAAAAAAATCGTAACCGACAAGGCCAGAGGTGTCACAACATGTCACTGTCAATCGGTTTCATAGCCGACAGGAATTACTGTTGTCAGTGAATGCAAGAACATCTCAAACAGTTCCCAACCGAGCATGGCGAAAGAAATGCAATAGACTTTTGGGAGTCGGGTACCTCGCAAAATGCCTTTGGTCACAGCACCACATGATGCTGTGCGACTTCACTTGGCCAAAGAGCACAGAAACTCTCCAGTAACTGACTGAAAGCATGTAGTGTGGTCCAAAGGGTCGAGTTTTTCTTCTCTTGAAATGATGCGAGACATCGACCGCACAGACGGCCCTATGAAGCATTCAACCAACAGCATGTGTGTGTGAAATCTTATGGGACTTAACTGCTAAGGTCATCAGTCCCTACAACCAACAGTATGTGAGGGTGCAAATCAAGACGGAGGCGGTTCTGTCATGTTCAGGCCCGCTTGTTCAGGTTACGGTGAACACGAACCACGATATTCATTTGTCATTGTCAGTTACCAAGTGTTGCCCTTTCTTCTACATCTTCATGGCGACTATGCTGCAAAAACTCCAGCCTTCCAAGACTGTAACAGCTGTGTCCACAGGGCTGCGTGCATAACTTACAGGTTTGACGAAAAATCAGGCACCCTATAGCGCTTCGACTGACGTGTTATATAATCCAAGGTTAATCTCAAAGAACATGTTTGAGACTATCTGGAACAGTGAGTGAAACGTAGCAGTCAACATGATCACAGTTCCGTAATTCCTGATGAATAAAATCCACTGCAGTTGTAACTTCCAAGTTCGTTTATTTGGATAAAGGCAGGTACACTACCCAAGTTGCAGGACATTAATCTAGTATTCAGGTGCTACTTAACAGCTAACTGCTAACGACATCTGAAGATGGGACTAGTGTCCTGAAACTCGGATAGTGTACATGCCTTTATCCAAATAAAGAACTTGAAAATTACAACTGCAGTGTGTTTTATTCATCATGAACAGTCCAAGTAAAAGTTGTGGATGTCCTATTAAGAATATATTGCAGTTTTTCAGATCTATGGGATCTAATCGTTAATCAGTGGCTTCATTTAGTTGTAACTTACTTTATCTGAGGGAAGTTGTAGTCTCTCTTCCTCGCCGAATTATGGTCATTATCAAGACTAGAGGCGTTTCCGCTCGGTATTTGTGTGATGTATCTTGGGGGTAATTACTTTTTAGTGAAGTGCTTTATAATGAAACTAATTTTTTCAAACGAATGCCTTACCGCAAACGTGATCACAACTAGGGAACAATGCAGTTTCTCGATACGAATAATAGGAAATAATTATGGGTGCATTTCCAGTGTGATGTACTGCTTTCGAAACTATGACATCCTATAACAGTTTTGAGTCTTTACCAGAACACCTCACTTCGAAATTTAAATTAGATAGTACATACAAGTTATCATCATATCTAAAATATAATGTCATCGCCGTCGTTACTCTCTGGACAACATTGTCAGCAGATGGAAGCTTTGCAGACGTCCACATAACGTATCTGATAGAATGCAAGCTGGTTCCGTGTCGTGTACGTCTCACCGAGCTTACTCCTCGGTCACGCGATGTCAGCGCCGCGATTGGAAATTCCGTACATCTTTTACAACTGCCGTAACCGTCCGTGAAATGTCACCGCCAACCGCAAAAATATCGGTTTCAACAGCCAGAATTAGGCTTTTGAAATACAAGAAGGTGGATGCACGTCGCATGTTTGCGTAATGTCTTTAAGTAATTTCAGCAGTTAACTATAAAGCGACCCCAAGAAGTAAACAGTGCGATGTTTTCCTTGCTTCCTTGTAAAGACACTGTATGTCAAGGTTTTTTCAGAAAAGTACTTTCTTATGAGCGGTCCTAATTTCTGTTTCCTTGAGAGGTGTCCATTTTCCACAGACAAAAAAAAGAAGAAAGAAAAATGCGGAGGAATGATCTAGACTGTAACAAATCCAACAACTGTAGTTCTTCATTATTCAGCAGCGATTTTTTCTTCAGTCTCATGAATTCTACAGCTTCTACACTTCGGTCAATGAACTTGCCGCTGTACACGCCCCAGGCGCTAATAATCAGCAAACTCTCACCCGTTTTAATGCGATTTTAAACGATATTTGAACATCTTCCCCAGTTGTCGCCTTCAGAACTGCCTCTGGCCAAACTGCGAGCTGGACAAGCGTCGGTCAACCTTTATAACGGAGATTGCTCACCGGTATTGTAAAGTGTGTTCGCCGCACGTCCACCTCCGAGGCATACCCGAACAGCACTGTCGGAATCAAATAATTTTCAGTATCGTGTACCACGTTTTATATTTCATTAACCACCTTCCCCATTTTCGCACAGCCATGCGATTTGTTTCCTGTAGCGGTAATAATTTACACTGCCTGACACAAAAAATTAAGCACCCAAAAGTCGAGAGGGAAACGAAATGGAACTTCTTGAGAGGGCACATAGTGTTATTTCAGTGAATAAAATTCGAGTCAAATTTACAGAGAACTTGGCAATACGAGCCGACTTATCAGTGTGATGTTGCATTCCATCCGGCGTCAATGAAGGCGCTGGTTCGGTTGGGAAGAGCGTCATAAGGCCATTGTATCCTTTCCTGGAGTAAGCTGGCCAACAAATGTCATAACGCTTAGTTCATCCGTCATTGAAGGGACCATGAGGCTGCGGCTGGTCGTAAAATTGCAGAAATAAGGAATAACAACAGAAGTGATTTTTATAAAATATGATAAATACGCGATGAGATTCGACATTGCACTTGTGTCATTTTCATGCCCCTATGGAAACTCAATGGTGACATCAAACCATTCATATACAGGTACCATGTATATTCACTGGTCTCGTGGATTTTTGTTTACGCTATGTGTGAACTCTAGCCATCAAACAACAAGTAGATGGCTATTTCTGTATACATCAGAAAGACGGGCATACTGGAGGTATCCTATAGTAACAGCGTCAAAATTTAAACATTACGCACTTCCTCCAGACCGAGAAAATTGAGCGAACAGGTTGGTTATTTTGCTTTAGGCATGGGGGCTTTAAGTGGTTTGTAGAAGTACCCTTTGCTCATAGGCTGTTCCAGAGAAAACCCGTTTAAACGATGATTTTTGGATACCAAAAGTACTAATTGTGGGGACGGACCGTTCTATAATTACTATTCATGGCAGATTGTCGAAACTTTGACCATATGTTCTTAAAAATCTATTCTCGGGGTGCGTCGAAATGTTTATAGATACCATCATCTGAAACCGAGATCCCGAGGTTTATGCAAAAACCTGTTTTTCGCCATTTTTACTCGGTTGCCCGCAATTATCTTAATAGCTAACGATAGCAAATGGCCCAAATTTTAACTATACATTCTTTAGGCATTCATGTAGAAACGCTATTTGCCAGTTTTCGAAGATATCTATCGCTTGTCAAGATACATCAGAAAAACGTTGATATTTGGGTCTAGTGCCCTTATCATGTAGGAGGTAGAGGTGATCCAAAGGCAAGCTGCGTCAAGGATGTGTTCTGAAAGATACAGTGAATCACAACATTGATCATCAAACTCTGAGCTCTACAAAAGAAGCGTTCTGCATTACAGAAAGACTTACTATTAAAATTCAGAGCGAACATTCTAAGAAAACTCAGCAACGTGATGCACTGCCTGACAAAACGAAAACAGGGTCAGATGACTACGTAACTTCATATACGCACAGACAACAGACAATTGGCAAGTATGTACATAATCAGACTTTGATTTTTCTGTGACATGTAGAACGACCACAAAAGTGCATCAGTGGTGTCTATGTTTAATGGCTGTTACCAGGCATGGTAGAGCATATAAGAGACGTGTACAGCGTCAGATGTTTAATGAACACTATGAGGAACACAGAGTTGCCATATACTTGTATGTGACAGAGTTACCACAACTTGACAGTGTTTTAAACTGTCCTCATTGGAGATATCCATTTGGCCAACCGGTCAGGCCGTGAAATATCCAATTCTGTGAGGCATTCAGATGTGAAAGAGGCCCGATGTTGAACTGCATGGGATACTCATTTCAAGGTTACATTCGACCACATCTGGCGACCACAAGGAAGTATCGGCGTGTTGTGAACCAAGCATGCGTATGTGTCTAGCAAAACTATAGGAGAGAGAAACGATCCGCCTTGGTACAACAAACGTATTAGGAAGTTGCTGAGAAAGCAGTCGTTTTAAACGTATTCACTGTCCCGCTGAAAAAAAGAAATTTTGCGAAATGAAAGCCGCTGTCAAAAGGTCAGTGAGAGAATCTTTTAACGAATTTGAAAGCAATAATTTATCTGTAGATCCTAAAAATAACTCCAAAAAATTTTGTTTGTACGTAAAATCTATAAACGCTACAAATAATTCAATACCTTCTCTTGCTGACAGTATGGGTAATGTAACGGATGATGATAAACAGAAGGCCGAAATTCTAAACATAGCTTTCAAAAACTCGTTTACGGTAGAGGAGTGCAGCACCATTCCCCCTTTCAGCTATCGGACAAACGCAAGGACGACTGACATAGTTTTTAGTGTATCTGGGGTGGTAAAACAGTTAAGATCGTTAGACGCCAGGAAGGCATCTGGCCCGGACGGTTGAAACGTCCCCTTTGAACAATTATACAAGACTGTCCTTAAACTGACACACAATATTTTTAGCGCAACGCAATCTGACTCAAAAATCCCTACAAAAGAATGGCCCTGACTAACATTAACCTATACCTTTCACAAATCACTTACCTCACAAAAATCTTCGTTACTCAAGCTACAGCAATACAGCGAGCGCCACTACTGCCATCTAAATAAAAGATTCAAACTACCGAAGGCACTAACTACTGATATGCATAGTTAGCAAATAAAAGATTTTGATAGAGGACAAACAATGTATTTACCTTACTAGTGTTCAAAAGTCATAATATACACTCCTGAAAATTGAAATAAGAACACCGTGAATTCATTGTCCCAGGAAGGGGAAACTTTATTGACACATTCCTGGGGCCAGATACATCACATGATCACACTGACAGAACCACAGGCACATAGACACAGGCAACAGAGCATGCACAATGTCGGCACTAGTACAGTGTATATCCACCTTTCGCAGCAATGCAGGCTGCTATTCTCCCATCGAGACGATCGTAGAGATGCTGGATGTAGTCCTGTGGAACGGCTTGCCATGCCATTTCCACCTGGCGCCTCAGTTGGACCAGCGTTCGTGCTGGACGTGCAGACCGCGTGAGACGACGCTTCATCCAGTCCCAAACATGCTCAATGGGGGACAGATCTGGAGATCTTGCTGGCCAGGGTAGTTGACGTACACCTTCTAGAGCACGTTGGGTGGCACAGGATACATGCGGACGTGCATTGTCCTGTTGGAACAGCAAGTTCCCTTGCCGGTCTAGGAATGGTAGAACGATGGGTTCGATGACGGTTTGGATGTACCGTGCACTATTCAGTGTCCCCTCGACGATCACCAGTGGTGTACGGCCAGTGTAGGAGATCGCTCCCCACACCATGATGCCGGGTGTTGGCCCCGTGTGCCTCGGTCGTATGCAGTCCTGATTGTGGCGCTCACCTGCACGGCGCCAAACACGCATACGACCATCATTGGCACCAAGGCAGAAGCGACTCTCATCGCTGAAGACGACACGTCTCCATTCGTCCCTCCATTCACGCCTGTCGCGACACCACTGGAGGCGGGCTGCACGATGTTGGGGCGTGAGTGGAAGACGACCTAACGGTGTGCGGGACCGTAGCCCAGCTTCATGGAGACGGTTGCGAATGGTCCTCGCCGATACCCCAGGAGCAACAGTGTCCCTAATTTGCTGGGAAGTGGCGGTGCGGTCCCCTACGGCACTGCGTAGGATCCTACGGTCTTGGCGTGCATCCGTGCGTCGCTGCGGTCCGGTCCCAGGTCGACGGGCACGTGCACCTTCCGCCGACCACTGGCGACAACATCGATGTACTGTGGAGACCTCACGCCCCACGTGTTGAGCAATTCGGCGGTACGTCCACCCGGCCTCCCGCATGCCCACTATACGCCCTCGCTCAAAGTCCGTCAACTGCACATACGGTTCACGTCCACGCTGTCGCGGCATGCTACCAGTGTTAAAGACTGCGATGGAGCTCCGTATGCCACGGCAAACTGGCTGACACTGACGGCGGCGGTGCACAAATGCTGCGCAGCTAGCGCCATTCGACGGCCAACACCGTGGTTCCTGGTGTGTCCGCTGTGCCGTGCGTGTGATCATTGCTTGTACAGCCCTCTCGCAGTGTCCGGAGCAAGTATGGTGGGTCTGACACACCGGTGTCAATGTGTTCTTTTTTCCATTTCCAGGAGTGTATATAGCAGTTCATGATAACCAGTCTTACAAATTTCAAAACTCCGCCATCTCTCTCCCCACATCCACCACTGCCGGCGGCTCACCTCCAACTGTGCAACGCTACTCGCTGTTAACATCCAGCTGCCCAACGCTACAATGGCGAGTATTACAACAATGCCAACCAGCCACAGACTGCACACAGCGCAGCTAGTGATTTTCATACAGAGCGCTAAGAAAACCTAAACAGCCTACTTACATAGCCCTCATGCTCCCCACAAAAAATTTTACAAGTTGTTTTGGGCACTGGCCAATACAGATTTCAAAAAATTTTTCATAATTACAGTAAGATAGATATCAAATGCACACACTTACTGATACAGTGATGGTCAAAAGCTAAAATTTTCTCACAGCCCATAAAGACAGTCCTGATCATTCATCACAGTAAAATTGCGGTATTTTTCTCAAAGTCTGAGCAGTAAAAGAAAAAGCACACTGAAGTAGTGGATTTCCATGCAGTCTTGAAGAAGTAGTGTTGTCCTTCCAACGGAAAGACAGTGCTGACTCTCGACATGCAGACAGGTAATGGGCCACAACAGAGCAAACCCACAACAGAGTCATTCGAAGTTTTGAAGACTATTGGTAGGTAGGTCATCACAGAGCAGACCCACTGTAGTCCTGGTAGAGATTATGGTATTGGTGGGCCACCAGAGGTGCAGACCCACTGTAGTCCTGGTAGAGATTGTGGTATTGGTGGGCCACCAGAGGTGCAGACCCACTGCAGTCCTTGTAGAAATAATGGTACTGGTGAGTCAGCAAAGGTGTAGACCCACTGTAGTCCTTGTAGAAATAATGGTATTAGTGGGTCATCAGAGATGCAGACCCATTGTAGTCCTTGTAGAGATGCCACTGCCCAAAACAATTTGTAAAATTTTTTGTGGGGAGCATGGGGGCTATGTAAGTAGGCTGTTTAGGTTTTTATATTGGTAACGCCACGTAGCGCTCTGTATGAAAATCACTGGCTGTGCTGTGTGCAGTCTGTGGCTAGTTTGCATTGTTGTCTGCCATTGTAGTGTTGGGCAGCGGCAGCTGGATGTGAACAGCGCGTAGCGTTGCGCAGTTGGAGGTGAGCCGCCAGCAGTGGTGGATGTGGGGAGAGAGATGGGTGGTGGATGTGGGGAGAGAGATGGCGGAGTTTTGAAATTTGTAGGACTGGTTGTCATGAACTGCTATATATATTATGACTTTTGAACACTAGTAAGGTAAATACATTGTTTGTTCTCTATCAAAATCTTTTATTTGCTAACTATGCATATCAGTAGTTAGTGCCTTCGGCAGTTTGAATCTTTTATTCAGCTGGCAGTAGTGGCGCTCGCTGTATTGCTGTAGCTTGAGTAACGAAGATTTTTGTGAGGTAAGTGATTTGTGAAAGGTATAGGTTAATGTTAGTCAGGGCCATTCTTTTGTAGGGATTTTTGAAAGTCAGATTGCGTTGCGCTAAAAATATTGTGTGTCAGTTTAAGGACAGTCTTGTATAATTGTTCAAAGGGGACGTTTCATACGTCGACCCTTAGCCGAGGATACCTCACTGGAATCTTCTGATCTTTTTTCTTGTAGCTTGTGTAATTAGTGTAGATTTTGTTTATTGCTAGCGCGTAACTGTAGAGAGAATCTCCTTTGTAGTTGCAGTCTTTCATTGTGGTACAGTAAAACAGGTGTGGCACGCATGTAAATTTGCACCAAGTATTTCGCAGCTGCGCTTGCAATTAACTAGATATTATTTTCAGTGCTATGTCAATGTGTTCTCTTATTTTTGCTCTTCAGATTGTGTTTTTCTGTGTTGTCGAGTGAAATATTGTGACAATAATGGCGTGTGAAAAACGTAATACTAGGCTCCAAAGTAAACTGAGAAATGACAGTGAAGACGAAAGCAGTGTGTTAGCGCCACCATGTAATGAATTAACTAATATTCAAAGTAGTAATTTGGTAACTGTGCATAGGGAAATTGAGCGGGCGTCAAATAATGGTGTAGACAGTGAAACAGGTAGTGAACAGGGAAGCATTATCGATCGATCGGTCGGCAACAGCTCGCCTCAGGAATCGGGAATGACAGAACACAATATTGCAAATACTGTAGACTCAGGTTTTGGGTTCTCACCGTTTTCTCAAATGAGTCAAGACACATTTTCCGCTTGTCAAAATGTGAATGTTGCCGGTGCAAATTCACTGCCGAAAAGCACTGAGGAACATGTTTCAGACACCAGTGCATTGTTATTACAATTAATGCAACAAATGGGACAAAAGCTTCAAAAGTCATAATATATATAGCAGTTCATGACAACCAGTCTTACAAATTTCAAAACTCCGCCATCTCTCTCCCCACATCCACCACTGCTGGCGGCTCACCTCCAACTGTGCAACGCTACTCGCTGTTAACATCCAGCTGCCCAACGCTACAATGGCGAGTATTACAACAATGCCAACCAGCCACAGACTGCACACAGCACAGCCAGTGATTTTCATACAGAGCGCTAAGAAAACCTAAACAGCCTACTTACACGGTATCCCCGTAAGATATTATGTTGACTATGCTACAAATATAGAACCATTCTTACCCATCAGGGATCATTGGAACAGCGGAAAGTTTCACGGGACTGAAAGAAGGCCCCGGTCATAGCAATCTATAAAAAGGGTAGAAAATCTGATGCACATAATTACCGGCCAATTTCACTGACATTTATTTGTTGTAGAATCATGGAACACATTTTGTGTTCAGACATAATGACCTTTTTAGACTCTGAGAAGCTCATCTGCAGAAACCAGCAGGGTTTTAGGAAACAGCGGTCATGCGAGACACAGCTGGCCCTTTTCGTGCGTGATATACAACAGGCTCTAGATACCGGCTCCCAGGCTGATGCCACATTTCTCGACTTTCGAAAGGCGTTAGACTCAGTTCCTCACTGTCGCTTGCTCCAAAAAGTGCGCGCTTACTGTCTATCCGATAGAAAGTTTTCTAACAGACAGAGGGCAGTATGTCGTCTTGAGTGGGATGAAATGTCTCTGAGTACTATGGGACTTAACATCTGAGGTCATCAGTCCCCTAGAACTTAGAACTACTTAAACCTAACTAACCTAAGGACACCACACACATCCATGCCCGAGGCAGGATTAGAACCTGCGACCGTAGCGGTCTCGCGGTTCCAGACTGACGCGCCTAGAACCGCTTGGCCACAACAGCCGGCGAATGGGATGACTTCAACACAAACAAGCGTAACTTCAGGTGTGCCCCAGAGCAGCGTAATAGGTCCGCTGTTTTTTACGGTTTACATAAACGATCTGGTTGAAGGTACTGACAGCGGCGTTAGACTGTTTTCTGATGCTGCTGCAAGAAAGCAGTATCACACGAAATTTGTGAACAAATCAGTGAGGATTTGCAGAAAATAAATAAATGCGTAGTGTAATGACTGGCAGTTATCTCTCAATATTGGTAAGTGTACCTACTGTGTATAACAAGGCGAAAATCCCCATTAATATACGAGTACAAAAT
The DNA here is from genome assembly GCF_023864345.2 of Schistocerca serialis cubense. Lineage (NCBI taxonomy): Eukaryota > Metazoa > Arthropoda > Insecta > Orthoptera > Acrididae > Schistocerca > Schistocerca serialis. Next base: position 212,635,649 of record NC_064646.1, on the reverse strand, counting down.
AAATGCCTAGTCTTTGGAAGCGGCAACATCCGTCAAGTATCTGGGTGTGACTATTCGAAATTATCTCAAATGGAAGGATCAGATTACACAAGTAACGGGCAAGGCGAACTCTAGATTGCGGTTGAATGGTAGAATTCTGAAGCGATGTAGTCCTTCAACAAAGGAAATTGCTTACAATACGTTAGTTCGTCCAGTCTTAGTGTATTGTTCGTCTGTATGGGACCGTTAGCAGTTGGGCCTGATTCAAGAGACTGTGAAGGTTCAAAGAAGAGCGGTAAGATTCGTGACTGCTACATTTAGCCATCGCGAGAGCGCTACAAATCTCATAGAAAGTTTGAAATGAGACACACTTGCAGATAGACGACGCGCTAAACGGAAGGGGCTGCTCACTAAATTCCGAAATCCGATCTTCGCCGAGGATGTAGATCATATATTATTACCAGCAACTTTCAAATCGTGCAATGATCACCATTCAAAGATAAGGGAAATTAGAGCTCTTACTGAGGCGTTCAGACAGTCGTTTTTCCCTCGTGCCATCCGCTAGTGGAACAGAGAGGGTGGGGGGGGGGGGGGGGGGGGGGGAAGAAGCATATTGTAAGCTTGCTCCCATCTGCGATTACGTAATGGACTGCCTGCAACGCTCTGTGTCATCCCGCACAGTTGGTTGGAGATTAGCAACAGCCAGATTAGAGAATTTCCACTCCATTCGCTGTCTGTCGTCAATATCTCAGTACAAACGGTTGCATCTGGTGTGGTGTTGTGACTAGGGAGCATCGAATGCTGATGAATGGCGCCACAGTGTGTTGAAAAATGAATCGTGGTTCCGCACTATCCAAATGACCATCATCGGCGAGTATGGTGACGACCCGAGGGTAGGTTTCATTTCACCAGTGTCTTGGAGATACGCAGCAGTGTTACTCTTGGAGTCATGGTGTAGGGAACCATCTGGTATGACTTCAGGTCACAGATGGTGCTGACTGAGGGAATTCTCACGACACAATGCTACGTCACGGACATTCTGTTTCCTGATGTATTACCTCTCAAGCGACAGTAATGTGGCGCCATTTTTCAACAGTACAGCGCTCGGCCACACACGGCAACGTGTCTCTACTAACGGCCTGAGTCATGCGTCCTCCATAGAACGTGTGTGGGACGACAATTCCATGCCGGCTCCAGTATCCAGGATATCAAGTACCGACAACTGTGGGTCAGCTTGCCTCAGGAGAGAATAAAATGGCTTAATGGACGCTTCACAACAGAATCAGTGATTCATCCAGTCCAGTGGGGCTGCATTGTCATACTGATACATCGGCTCGTACTGCCAAGTTCTTTGTCAATTGGACTCGATGTTTTAATCACTGAAATAAGATCACGTACCCTCTCAACCTGCGAAGTTGCATTTCGTTTCCTCCTCCCGTTCTAGATGCTTCAACTTTTTGTCAGGCGGTGTAGTTCCTGTATTATACAAATCGTGAAATGACCACAATGGGAAAAGCAGAGAATATCTTTATCAGGTTACCTTCCATTAGGAAAGTGGGTGCACTCAGGGACTGTTATGTAATTTGTAAATGGTAGAGCGCAGTAATCAGTCGTCGTCCCCCCCCCTTTTTTTTTTTGCAGCTTTTATTACGCAAATCCAGATTTCGCCTAGTACTTAGCCATTATCAATGCATTATTTTCTTTAAACCGATGTGTATTAGTTCCCTGTTGTTCGGGTGTCAGTCACAGTTCTTTGAATCTACTTTATACAGTAGCATTCAAAGAACTGTGACTGACACCCGAATAACAGGGAACTAACATGCATCGGTTTTAAAATATAGTGCATTGATAATGGCTAGGTACTAGCCGAAATCTGGATTTGCGTAATAAAACCTGCAAAAAAAAAAAAAAAAAAGGACGACTGATTGCTGCGCTCTATCATTTATAAAATATGGAGAATATCTTATTTCAGTGTGCCAGAAGTTCGCACATACTAGCTACTATGATCGGATTTCTTTTCTTGCCGCAGTGCTTCTCAAAACACGTTTCCATAGACTGCTCACGGCGTATAACGTCACTCTTCCTTACAGTACGAGATATACACACGACGTTTTGACATCTAGAACAGCTGTAAGCAAAGGAAGCCTTTGACACTGCTAGACACTAACATTGGAACATCATGAAAGTGGCACACAACAGTCTTCAATTTTGTATGAAGAGTACTCTATGCTTGGATACAGAAGAGATTAGCATTTCAGTGCAACCGTAAAAAGGTAGGAGCTAAGAAAGATTTATCTGCAGGTTTCTCACCCAAATTTTGTGTGTGATTGTTTGTTGTTACACCTCGTGTAAGAAGTATAAATATCTACGGTCGCGTGTTGGCATTTGACAGCGGCAGGATCGTAAGCTTTCGGGACAGAGGTTTATCGATCCACAATATTTCTGCTCGCTTTGGTCGGGATCCCAAGACTGTGATTCGAATAGGGTATCGATGAGTTTGGGACAGCTATACTCAAGTACAGTCGGCTCCGCTACTGGCGCCGAGAGGGTAGACACGTTCTTCTCTCGGTCATGCAGCGTCGTTCATCCTCGTCACGACTTTGAGTCAAGAAATAGGCTTCTTTGCAGCGTAACAAGTACCCACGCAGATATTTGTTTTGAAATTTCATTGCAGATTAAAACTGTGTGTCGGACCGAGACTCGAACAGGGACCTTTATCTTTCGCGGAAAACTGCTCTACCAGCTGAGCTACCGAAGCAGCTCAGATGGTAGAGCACCTGCCAGCGAAAGACAAAGGTCACAAGTTCGAGTCTTGGTACGACACACAGTTTTAATCTCCCATGAAGTTTCGTATCAGTGCTCACTCCACTACAGAGTGAAAATTTCATTCTGGATTTATTTGTTTTATTTACTTATTTATTTGTTGCTGATAACGAACTAAACTTGTAGTTTTGTTACTTAATGTAGGTTGCATAACATAAACTGTAATTGTACAAAATATTAAATCATACATTCGCACAATCATTATTCGATGTTGAATAAATTTACTACTACTAGAATAATCATCCCAAGAACACGCCATCTACCCCTTGAAGATTATCTCACTGTGAGCATATCTTCCATTTTAATTTTGGTCTGATGTTCCTGCGGCAACTGGTGCTCTGGCAGTGCACCATTAAAGCGAAACAAGGTATAACGACTCTATGTAACTGCACACTGTATTATTACAGTCTCTATACTAAGGAATTACTCTGTCCAATGTTCCGTTACCCCATCTACTGGAAGTCTTCCTGACACGAAATTGTTTTTCTTTTCTCTGAGCGTGGGATGACCACCGTGACAACAGGAAAATTTTCCTGGTATCTCATCGGTGGCCCATACACCCTCAAAGAGGTTGTATGGTTGTGGGGGTTTGTGTTTCTGCTTGCTTATTCTTGAATTGAGAACAACTGTGTGAGGGGAAATGACAAGTTTAATGTCGCAATATTTCACACCACTTTACAGCTTTTCACATAGTTTTCAACTCGCCAACATAAAAACAGCGCAATGGATAACGCATCTTGCCAACATCAAAAAGTGAAATAAATTTATACACAACAATGTTAAATATGAACTCTATGAAAGAACATTAATCTTAAGCACAATATTATTTAAGTTTAGTTGGAAGATTCTTTACATTAATCCTAACTACAATAATATGAAAATACAATTGGACGTTTCTTTACAAAATTGCTCCTACACATACGTTATCGTGTTGGTCAGTACTACGAAAATCGTCCGATTTCGGTTCAAAGTTTGGTACTATTTAGGATGACAATCAAGTCTACGATGGATGGTTAGTCAAGTGACAAATTTGAGCGCAAGATTACCCAAGGCCGCTCTAGTTTACAGTGGACACAAGTTGGTAAACCAACGAAGTTTACGCCTCTGCACGTGGTATTTACCTTAACCTGCGATGTGCTGCTGTCTGCATGGTCGCTCTCTCCCACTGAAATTCCTAAAAAAACTAATCTGGCCTTTGCTGAACTTTCCAGCAGAAACTTTCTCTATGTTTCTCGTTATGCGAGAAAACATGTACTCAGCCCTAGTCTTATTATGTGGCGATATACACACGCATGGTTGGAGCAGTGTGCATATTATAGTACCCTCTCAGTTCTTGCAAGAACAATGAACTAATTTGGCTAATCTCCACAGTGGGAGCTAAATGTTGATACAGCTAATTTTAGCTGGAGTGCATCCACTGTGAACGCAGTGTCCACACCAATATCTTCTCTGCGTCGTACGGAGCGTTAAGCACTCCATTCTGCACTTGACATCAGTTCTGCCAAGAGTTCCCACAAAATTGTCCTTCTCCTGGAAGAACTGCCTCCCTCCACTTGGGTTCCTTTTTCACGTCATGGCTTTTTTCGACCAATAGGAACTTTCCTCTCATTTTGTAGAAACACAATCTACCAATCACAATGTCCCTTGTATCAAACTATGTCGAAACTTCAGTAGTTTTCTCCTTCCTAGTGAGTTTCCGCCAATCGGACGTTTTGTGCCCATTGTAGATACCTAAAGTACATTGACCTTTCCATGTGTTGCACTCACTGGATGAAAATGCGTCACTATCTTTTGTTCGTATCCTGTTGGAATTCCGAAACGCAGTTTTCTAAAGCTTCTTCTCTGCTCTTGTACCGATGCCCTCGCTAGAGGCGGCCCTCCAGATTGAATCACCTGGCCCGGGCTCGCTGTCCTCCTTCCTGCCATCCCTTTAAGTGGTTGCCGGGGCAGTGCGGTTTCGCTATGCCATTGTGGAGCTGGCTTTTCAAAAATAAAAGCGACTCGACTTGCGTTCTCTGTTCTACCTTCCACTAAAAGACATGCATTGTATAGGAATGGTGTGTTAATTACTGTTGATTGACTGTGATCCCTTTTTGCATTACACATTGATAGGCAAATGTTTCATAACTGTCGATTTACGTTACGTGTCATCTTCACCTTCTCATTGCTGTTTGTAAAGGTCTCATGTAAGGTGCGAATCTGTCCATTTATTCTGACACTTAACATATCCTCCTCCTTCCGTCTTCAATTTTGTACTGGTTCAATCAATGGTTGATTAATTGATTGAAGACAGTGCAAAATTGGTTCAACTGCTGACTGTAGCAATTGAGATGTTTACTGACTAACTTCCTATTTTAATATTTAGTATTATTTATGCAGTGGTTCTATTCAGCCTCCTTCATTTACCTCGCACTTGATTTTCTGATCATTTGTACTATTCTATTGAACTAATTTAAGGGATTATTTTCTTTCAAATATAGTTGTCTACATTGAAATTCAAACAGTGTACGTATCTATCAATTTGTATTATTTGAAAATTCTCCTTTTTATTTTGATACTGTTCTATTTCATTCAGTTAATTGATGTTTAATGTTGACGGATATGTACTGAAGTTGAGGAAACCTTCATTTAATATTATCTTCCCCATTTTATAAAAGAAATGTTACTTTTTTTCGATTACTCACAATCGAAAACATGTTTAATTCTTATAATTAAACTTTATAAGTTATATCTCAACCTGTCTCATGATTTTACAGTTATAATCCTATTTATGAGTCTATTTACATTCTCCAGAAATCTTAATTCTACTCATCATGACTTTCGCAAACACTGAATTTCTAAACCTAATTTTTACATTACAAACTTTACATTGACATTCTGCAATAGCTAAATCCATTTACGTTTATATGTGCATTTTTATGAACACATTACAATCAAAATTGTTAGTAGTACGTTTTTTATTAACTTAAACAAGTTGAAAAAACTGCAATATAAGAAAATATTATTTACATGTCAAAATGAGCAACCAAACATCGTTAATAAAGATTTATTACTAACACAGGAAAAGTGTATATTAACATATCTTTAAATACAATAAGAATTTAAATTGTTGTCCCTTTTTTTCTGTATAGTAGTCTGTCATAGACAGTTCTTTGTCTTATATGCACCATGGTTCACTTTTTCTTCAAGTTTCCGTGTCTCCTTTGAGTATGGTATGGCGCTTGGTATGCATCTCACCACATTTCTGTTGAGTGCGGCATGACGGTTGCCCGTGCCTCCCCGTGTTCCCATCGAGAACAGAATGAGGGTCGGCAGAGAGAAAGGTCTGAAGATCTGAGTGTGTTGTGAATGCGTGGTAGCCGTTGTTCCATTATGCATATGCCTGTGGTGCAGTTGAATTGGAGATCCATTTTTGGCAGCCAAAACTTTTCTGCTTTCACATTCGTCGAATCCTTATGCCTATTCACTGTGGGTCATTTCGTCAGTAGATTTCCATACGGGTTGTTTTCTTCCATATTTCTGGTATGCCATCTGAAAGCGTTGCAATCTGCCATAAAGAACATCGAATATATATACTGTTAGAACAGTTAAATTATATTCTCGCTGGTGATTAAATGTGATAATGGTCTTTTGTAGGAAGGGATTTGAGAAGGTTCTTGATCTCTTTTGGTCCAGGCTCTTCTTTCTTCCAAATCTTCTGCATTGTGTCTTCTGTTCTTGGTGCTTCTTACTGTCTTCTTACTTGTGTCTTCGTTCTTCTCTGGACTGGGAGTTAGAATTGAAGACCTGTTTAACATCATTATCTTTTTCCTTTCTTATGGCAACTTCTTCACAGTTGTTGTCTATTCTTCATTGTAATCAGTTGTTCATGTAGATAAGTTGAACAGCCTTCTATCCTTTTCCTGCTTCGTCCCATGTGTTGTCAGGGATTGTCAAGCAGATGTTGAATTTCGTATGGTCTGATGGCAGTTTCCGCTATTCTGCACATTGAGTTACGGAAACGTGTTTCTTCTTCTTCCTGTGGTGAATCTAAGCTTCCGCTCGTCCTCGCCATAATATGTCCACCTCCGTTCCGGTTCGGTGGACATTCTTTATCCCTTCATATGCAGCTTTAAATATGTAGGAATAAAGCTCACCGCAGAGTGCAAGTTGATTGCATTCGGACTGCGTTGTATCTCTCCAAACGTTTCCACAGAGAAGTTATCCTCTCGGATCGTCGTTTCCACCAAGGCTTCTTTTGTTACCTCGTAAGCTGACGTACCAGGCACTCACACTCAGTCTTCCTTCGTCTCACGCCTAACTGCACTCCTTAGTCTCGTTGTCGATCTGCCCGCAATGATGCTGCACCTTGGCTGCCGATTTCATCTTCAATATGTGACAATCTTACCTTCCTTACATCCCTAGATTGCGCTATCAACTTTACACTATCAACTTTACAAACATTAAACATGACTTTACAAAAACTATCATTAATTCTATCAAAATTAGTTCCCCTACTTTTTTTAACTTAATTCTACTATAAGATAAAGGTCATGGTTTCCTCATCTTCATCACGATGGATAGTAAGAGTGAGATTGATGGTGGTGACGGTTAGTATGTTAGTAACCGTCTTTTCTCTAACTACAGATATACTATGTTGTTGTGAAACCTTCGCACCTTGACTCCGACTCCAGCGTCTTTTTCTCTGCAATCTCTTCTTTTTGTCCTTAGCTGTAACAGAACCTCAAAATACACTTTTTTATTTTTTTATTGTCCTTCAAAAACCTCTCTATTGTTCTGTTGTATTGTTTTTAACTTCGTACTTCTCCTTTCCTCCTAATTTTTCGATCGCAAACCTTTACATTCCTGTCTTCCCTCATTGTACTCTCCATATAGAAATCTTTTCTGGGTGAACTTAACCTCCTACTATTCTACCTCCTGCCACGAAATAACATGTTTCTTGCTTATCTTAATATTTCAATTCTCTTTCCTAATAGTTACCTCCTAACGACTTCTTATTCTTCTTTCTCTCACCTCTCTATGTCAATATCAGATTGTGGTATCTTCCACAAATCCTATGTGTTTCACATATTCCACAAAATATCTCTTCACCGTCCTCGAAGGAACAAAGAAATAAAATGTCTAGCTCCTTCCCTCTTAATCATCTATTTCCTATCTAATTCTTCACTCATTTTCTTCCACAAAAATCAACCTGCTCCTCCTTCACACTACGTCTTTAAGAGAGAATCTACAACTATTTCATTAAACTATCCACATGCTGATCTCTATTTTTCTTCTTACGTTCAATTCTTTCCCCAGAACGCATTTCGTTTGCGGAAGAGTTACATTAGTTGTCACTTTTCTGTCTTTTCATCATCATTATTAATTTACCTCCATACTAAATCTATTTTATTTAATTAATCGAGATAAGTATGCATTAAAAGTTTTATTTGTGTGCAATTTGCTCTCTTTCCTATTCTTTGATTTCAGGACATTCAATACAATTAAATTCTCGAGTGGACTCATTTTTCTTCTGTCTAACCTTAGTATATAGGGAAGAATTTTAATTTCAACGCTGCAAACTTCCCATCGCTTGGTGCTAAATTACAAAATGTCTATGTTTTACTTTAATTACTGGTGGGAATTCACTTCTAACTAGGTATCACTATTGGTATATCCGTGGTGCTTTATCCTCATAGTATACTATTACTTTCTCCGTTTCGTATAAACGCGTTACATCTTCTAGTTTGGTCATCAACATCAATTTTTGTACTACTGTCTATATTCACCGTTCTGACTCCTGTTCTTCATCATTGTCGGTCGATTCCCAGTCAACTGAATCCCAGCATGCTGTTGTCTGTATTCGATCTCCCCTTATACAACTTTAAAATCTTGCTTGTCAAAACTAAATCTATTTACATGTTTCATTATACAATTAAATTCATTGTTCGATCAAATTACTTGTGACTGGTCTTCGTACCGCTCATCTCGTCAATTTTGTCTTTTACTTGGGTTTAGTGGCCTCACCTCAACTTCCTCTATCAATTCATTTCGCATGTTTTGTCCCGCTGAAGTTTGATTTTCTCAACCTTCCTGCGTCCTGGCCATTCCATTTCCAGCTGAATACCCTAGATTTTGCTGCTGAAAACCTCTAAACCCTCTGCCTTCGTTTTCACGGGGATTACGTCTCGGATCATAGTTACTACCGTAGATTCTAGGACCAAATCCCACATTGTAATTCCTCGGTCCCCCAAAACCATGATTGTTATTTGCCCTCTGTGCGTTACCAAAACCATAGTTTTTATTGTTCTCCCATGGGCGACTACCACTCCTTCCAAAACCATTACCTTTTCCTCCGTTATTATTACCATTGGAGTTATTATTAAAACCTGATCGGTTAGTGTTATTCCCCCTACTAACGTTTTCTCTGCTTGTACGTTGTTTTCTTGCGTCATCTTCACTGAAGATGAATTCAAGTTCTCTTAACATTCCTTTAAATGCTTGTATGTTATTTCCTGCCCTACCAACCAATGACTGCTGATAATGTAACGGTAACTTCATCGTGTTCATCCGTATCAATTCCCTATCACTGTATGGATCATCTAAGCACTGATTTTTCTTTGTCATGTCTTCGAAAAATCTAACGGGTATCTTTTCTCCGGAATTTTCGAACAACTCTTTCTGCAATGACTCATACTTTATTCTGTTTTGTGTTTCTGTCGACCAGTAACGCTCCAAGAATGCAGTTTTAAATTGTTCATATGAATGACAGTTCACCGCTACTCTTTGCATGGTTTCCGCTATTGCTCCGTCCATATGCCCACAAATGAAGTCAAGTTTATGGCTAAGCGCCCAATGCTCTGGTAAACCGATCTGAAATTGATTTATGAAGGCGCTTAGATGTAAGCCGTTCTCGCTTTCTCTGTAACGTTGAAATTTTCTGACTGTCAAAAAATGATCACTGTCAAATTTTTCTCTTCCACCATGCGGCGTTTGTGTTTTCACAACATCACCCGTTTCTTTTACTTGTGTCATATTTTCTTGTACTCGTTCTACCACATTTGGGTCTTGAGCTGACATATTTATGTCCCATTTAGCATCGTATCCACGCAGTGGTGTGCAGTTGCCTACGCTGTAGCGTTCCTCATGTATCGGAGTGAAAGATTCGTTTACATTTACCGTTACTGGTTCCGTGTTTTGCCTTTCTATTATATTCACATTAGCTTGCGGTGTGTAACCAGTTGTGCTGTGACACGGACATTGTGGAATTGGTACATGCGTCACCGCATTTTGCTCCGCTCTCGCGTCACCCGCGTACCTTCGGAGGGTCGGCTGCCGCTCTGCTGGAATGCGCGCGTCTACGCTTTCTCGCTCACATGTCTGGTGTGACTGCGCATCACCTACTTCGCTCCCCTGTGTTAACTGTTCCTTCCCTATTTGTTTTTGTTTTGCTTCCATAATTATAGACACAACCTCCTGTGGATGTACATCTGCAATCTTATGACATTTCTGTGTTTCCGCTACTGCTACGGAAGATTGCACAACTGACTTTTTCCTTTCTGGATTACTGTCCATTACTATATCGGATGATACCACGGACTCCGGTGTCTCGCTTCTACTTTTTGTAAGATTCTCGATACACTGTTTCAATTCTGTGCGAAGGTCTTCAAACTGTTTCTGATTTTTCGTGACTATGTTTTCAATGCGTGTGTCAAATCTTTTTAATGCGGCTCGCGTGACACGTTTTCTGACATTGAGCTCTTCGACGATTTGTTGCGCCGTATCAGACGTCTTACGTGCTAACTTATCCACTGTTTGACTAACGTTAGACACTGCATCCTGCACCTGGTCAACGACAGAACGCACTTTTTTTCTGGTCAGCCATTAAACGCTTGTATCAGCTCGCGCGAGTCTCTTGCCTCTCTCCGAATTTCAGTAAACTGTTCATTGACTTCTGTTCGTAATTTGTGCTGATCTTCGATGACTTTTTCGAACCTAGAGTAAGTTTCAAATTGGAGCTTGGCCGTTTCGGTCTTTAAATCTTCTGACCTTGCATTTGTTTCTGTTTTTAATTCTGCTAATCCTGTATCTGTTGTTGTCTTTAAATTCTTTAACCCTGTATTTGTTTCAAACCTCAAATCTTCTAGGCTTGCATTGGTTGTTTCACTCGTTTGTTTTACGACCATAGTGAGTTGCTTCAATAATGCAAACACACTATCCGATTCTTGGCCCTCGTCACCAGCCACTATTCGATGAAAATTTTCCCGTTCCTGTCTTTCACGTGGCGTTTCACCGCCTTCCGTTCACAGTGCGGACGCACTTACACACGTTCTTTCTGTTGGAAACTGTCCCGTTTGGTTCAAAATTACTATATTCGGTTCAACACACTGAAGTTGCTCGTCCTCTGACTCCATTTCTGACCCACTAGATCCGTCATTAGTTTGTTTTTGCGCAGTCGCTGACTGCGATACCAATCTTGAAACTGCTACCATTCCCTCTGCTCTATCACTACGTCCCGTTTCGTGACTTGTACTCGATACCTTTTGTTCTACATCAATTTCTATCCTGTCAAGATCTTGAGTTTGACCTGTCTGCGATACTCTCCGTTCTTCCGCCATTTCAGTTCGTTTAGCTAACCTCTGTCTTTCTCGAACCGAGCGAGCCTGCGCTCTCGTCAACATCAAGTTATAGCACCTTACACGTTTCCAAAATATCATAGAATGTTTCTTAGACTACGTACACAACATTAGCAACACTGTTCGCTGCTTGTGGAATTTCAACCCAACTCAACAATGCTGTGAATAACTTCGCGCGCGCCAGCGAGGTAATGCACAATCTACTTCTACTCAATGATGCTTTGATTCTATGTGTCAATACAACCTTTCTACACTTTGGATCACACATTTACTGTATTTGTCCACTACACATTTACATACATTGGGTAACCTCGTCACAAAACAACATGAAAAAAAAATTTTTTTTCTAATTCAAAAATTTGTTTTTATTACTAATTTGCATAATTGTGCTGTCAAAACAGCATCGTGATATAATTTATGTGCAGATATTTGCAGCCAATATTTGTTTGTAAACGGAATTACAATCTTATACACAACTTTAGTAGTTACCTGCATAATATATGTAATACGAGCTCAGATCCCGGTTTTCATCAAGAATGATACCCAAATAACTATATGTTTCTCTTTTTCCTGTGGAACACCGTCTGGCCTTAAAGTGGGTTTTCCCAATACTTGCCGTTAAATAGAATGTATGTTATTTTATTTGCGGCTAATGTAAATTTTTGCTGTGAGTACCATATGTGAATGACATAAAGTGCCTCAGATGTTTGGATCTCCAGCTTTTCTCTGGAGTCATTGGATACAATCAGCATGATGCCATCAGCATAGGCTGTGACACAAAAATGTATAAACTCTCTTGTAGCATCTTTCAAAGCGGTCCTATTGTGATAGTCCAAAAAATGGGGCCACTCACAGAGCCTTGGGGATATCATTTCGTAATTCTTCTCATAATTTTGTCTTTTTTCCCACTGGATTATCCTGACTTGACAACAGTATACAAAACTGCCGCAGAGGGCTGTAGGAACACTCATTTCCCTGATTCGTGTATGCAGGCAAACCATCATAAATTATTGAAAGTTCCGGCTATATCTGCAATGATCCTAAATATATATAGAGCATTTGTTTTAACTTGAGACAACTAAATATCTCAAAAACGGTACATCGTACAAAATAAATGTTCTAGGTGAAAAGTTAATATTAGTAAAAGATGAAAGGGGACCGTCTTATTTGCCATGATGATTTTCAGGTGGTTTTGGCCATAAATGTGAATGAAATTGTGAATTTGATAAATGTTCTCAACAACCATACTATCGATATAACCATATTCTCTGTAAGTCTGTTCTTGAGACTACAAATGTTGGTCAGAGAGGTTACTTCTATTGTAGAGAGTAGAAGTGTGTAGAGTGTGTTAGCCAGGCTGGCTATTTATTTATTCGGTTTGAAAAAGATGGAAGCTGGACTTCCGGGCTGTGGAGGAAGCATTATTTGAGAAGGATTTTGTATCACTCTGTTTTGAGGAAAGAAAACGAGATTATATCAGTTGAAAGGGGAAATTTTAAGATAGTTCAGTTTTTTATGTATATTTCTAAGTGTGTAATTTCTTATTGTTAACACACAGCGTAAGGCTGACGTTTGCAGCAGAAATTTTATAATGCAACATATGCTTTTGTTTTATAGTTGAAAATAGTGTCAACGAAAGTAACAGTACACAGGAAAATTATCAAGAGATATTCTACTAACTTGTCTACTTGTGAGAACTTTATGAAAGGGTTTGTTGTTGTTTTGGCTTAATGAAGGATAGTTATATTTGGAGTCTTTGTTCTCATTAATGAATCGTTAAATTTAGTTCCTCATTTTTCATTCTTTACCTTTATGAATGTGTTCGTATACTCGCATTGCACATCGCGAGTAGCGTACCGAGAAGTATTTTAAAGTGATAAGATACCGTCTCGCATTACACATTGCAAATACGGCAAATGAAATTTGATTTTGAACAGTCAGATCAACATTCCTAATAGTAACAGGTTGCAGAACATACGAACAGACCATGCGCACAGATAGTCCAGCAAATTTAATTATCATCAAAATTCATGTCCACTATAAGGTACAATGATTGTTAGAATGTATTTATGAAAATACCATATCAGTTAAGAGGTCTCATGTCAGTAAAGGATTTCAGAAAAGTCCTATCTTGTAACTTTTCAAGCAGTTTATCAGAAGGACAGATTCGTTAATTTATACGTTCATTTTCTATGTAATTGCAATAACAATTCTGATGTAGTGATTGTTTGCAAAGCTAAGATAAAGATTAGCTATATTCAGGGCCAATATTTTTAGTTTAATCATTTCGTTTTGCAATCAGACAGCATACGTAAATTCTATAGAAAACGATTTGATTTCTCGCATACGAACTGTTTGATTTACTCGCTAGTCTAGATTTTGCATCGTGTAGCGTGACCGCCACATGTTTCCATTTAAAATTAAATTTTAACACAGTTATGTTCCCTTGGGCTGAGATTTACGTATTTCTATATCAAAATAAGTTTTACACCTCTTTTTCAGATATCAACTAGACACTTACAAACAAGAGTTTAGAAGCTATACATTAAACTTTCACCTATCGACCTCTTCTGCCAGGCTGCATGATTACAAAGCATTCTGCTGATTTTTTGCAGTGTGAGAAAGTTTTGTGTGCGGCCACATACATATTAGAATTTCAGTGATAGCCTTTGACTTAGCAATTACTTTCAAGATTTGTGACGCAACAACTGGTTGTTTATACACTGTATGCCATTACAGCAACACTTGTTTGTTTTGCATATTTATTACAAGGCAACAATATAGGCATATTTTCTGGATAATAGTTAATGTTTGTTTGAGCAAGAATAGAGTTTTGTGCATCTTCTGGAATTCTGAAAACCGATTTGTGACTACGATTTTGCAGAGTGTAGTGCAACTGAGATTTTTCTATTTTTGCATTTGTAATGTTATATTCTGCTTAGAATGAGTGATTTTGCTATTGATCTTTGCTAATGCTGATGATATACTCTCAGCTAAACGTATTCTTGTTTATTGAACCTTGAAGTGTTAATTGGCTAGACGGACAGCGATTTTTTTGTGGCACATGCTACTCTGTGTCTTTTACTGAAGTGTAGGTATTTCATTGCGCAGTGATATTCTCAGAAGTTTGGATTTGCATTTGTTCAGTGAATTCTGTCAGTTATAATTTGAATATTTTACTGTGTTCATTAACGATTATAGGAAGTGATTTTTAGCAGTTATCTGTGTAGTGCTGATCTTCAGTGTGTGCAGTATTTCCTTTTTGCTTGCTGTATTCATATAATTGCATTAAGATGTCAAAAGCTACCAGAACTAGGTCAAGCATCAGAGCTCCAGCTGATGTGACCTTTGGTAATTCTGTAGACAGAGAAGGGACAATTGAATTGGGATCCTCTCAAAATATTGATTTAACCGAGACAGATAGGACAGTGCCTGACAAGATTGATCAGAACAAATTTTCGATATCGAACTCGGAACAAGAAAGTGCATCTGGGGATTCTGCTTTGGAAAATGGGTCTGTACATTGTAATTTGTCACAACAGTCAGATTCTGTAGTTATAGATTCAAACTGAGACCCTCTCTTCTCCTTCCCGTAGTAGCACCAAAGAAAGGGGCAACGATCTTTTGTAGATAATGTCATCAGAGATTAAAAGCGTTAAGGAAGGCATTAAAGAATAGAATTGAAAATTTGAAACACATGACAGAGAACAGGAAAAAATGAAACAGATTAGGCAAGATGTACGTGAGGAATTCAATCCTGTAACAAATAACGTGAAGTCAAGAGTCGAACACATGGAAACGACCGAAATTTCACAGTTAAAACAGCAGGATAGTCAGTTTGAAACCCATACACAAACTCTTCAAGGCTAAAGAGACAGATATTCATGAACAGTTAAATACCGTTACCAAACAGGTAGACGAACCTTCTGCAACTGTGACCCAACTGTCAAGCAATTCGGATAAAAATTCGGGTATTGCACAGCCTGTTCCCTTTGCAGAGACAGAAGAGTATCTTTCTCTTTATCGTTTTAAACAGGGACAAATGACCATTAATCAACAGCACGAGCCTCATGTAAAGAAACTGGATGACAGATTATCGTATGTTGAACAGAAAATCAGTCACGGGTGTGATGTTACCGATGTTCACGCTGCGCGCTTTAATACTTCCGGCGTACTTTCCGATTTGTGCTGAATAGGTGAACTGATACGCGAACGCAGTGCGTTACGCAGACAAGATAGTATGCTTCAGACATAGCAAAAAATAATGTGTCCTTTCATCAGAATGATTCATTCAATTAGAAACATTTTCTTACAGTTCGGAAGTTTAAGGTTTTTCGAAATTCTGCCAACGGCGTGCACCCCAGAGTGTGACTACAACAATTCCAACACTGGTCTTCCACCTACATGGCCAGTTAGTCATAAACTTGATTATATGTGTGACTAATTAGCATCTGAATCAGCCACAAGAATACCAAACGGAAGGTAAATTTTAACACGGATTCTTGTCGGCATTTTCAGCACAAGATTCGCAAGAACCGCATCTTATCGATCCCTCTGAATTAATAAGAATGTGTTTGACTAAACTACCGACACGCTTGTGACATATTTTTTTGGCAGGATGCTGTAAAGACGACACTGAGGCTTTTCAAAATTTACTACAAGAACTTGAAGTTGACGGCGAGGAATTTTACTCGCGAAATAAATACAGAGACGGCAATAAGCAAAATTTCCAATCACAACGAAGCGGATTCCGCAAATAGTAATAAAAGTTATGAACAGAATAATCAATTTTCTAATAGCCGTGATCGCAGTTATTCATACTATTGGCGTCCGAGAGAACAGAGCACTAATCGCGGTAATTTCAGAGGTAGGAACAGAGGTCGTGATTTTGTCAATCAAAGAAGTTACAGCAATAATGGTGAGTCATCAGTATAATGAAGGCAATAACAATAATTGGCGTGAAAGAAGAAACATTAAATTCAGATCGAGAAACTGAGAACTTTGATTTTAGATCGCATGACTATCATTACAGCCAAATACGAGGTAGTTGCATGATCGTAACAATTATTACGAAAGAAATAATCAGGAAAGGCGCGATCACGGAAATTTTAGTCCTGATCGACGTGCTAAAGTAGTTTAGATCACCTAATCCTCGTGATAATGTAAGACGTGAAGGGCAATTATTTGGACGACTGATGGCACATGGGGCAGACGCCTCTTTTGTCGATGCAGAGAATTCCTCAATCTATACCACAAAAATCGTAAATTGTGGACCCATTAGCGAACAAAATGAACAGTGTGAGCTTATTAGTAATCAAAATCAGAAACAGATGTTAGGTGAAACGGAACATAATCCTGTCAATACAGAGACTACTGAGGACCAAGCAGTAAACTTAAGGGAAATCAGTGGTTCTGACTGGGTAACTAATTACATGCCTTGGTCAGATGATGACAGAAAATGTGAAACAGATGTACATCCACAAGCGGTAGGGAACATAACTAATGATATGGTAGTCGATTTTGGAGACACTTTCTAAGGAAATAAATTTGTGACATGGATTTGGAAGACAGACAATTAGAACACATTAATCGAGCTCATAGTGTCAGTTTATGTTGGATAGGTTTCTTTATTAGCATTATTAGAGTCAGGTAGTCCTATTTCGATTATAACTGAGGCAGTTTTCAGTAGCTGTCAGGGGTCACTGTTGGTCCAACATTTCCACTGCAACGGATCAGCCGGCCGGAGTGGCCGAGCGGTTCTAGGCGCTACAGTCTGGAACCGTGCGACCGCTACAGTCGCAGGTTCGAATCCTGCCTCGGGCATGGATGTGTGTGATGTCCTTAGGTTAGTTAGGTTTAAGTAGTTCTAAGTTCTAGGGGACTGATGACCACGGCAGTTACGTCCCATAGTGCTCAGAGCCATTTGAACCATTGCAACAGACCAAAATTAAGGGTTTAATTCCTCTCTGGGGGACACCAACTTGAAGTAGCACTGTCCATGGTGGTTAGGAGGTTGTGTGTTCGTGTGAAGCTGAGGGCTACGCCTGCTGTGCTAACCTACAGTCGGTAAGGTCTTGGCTGATGGACCTGACTACGTGTGTCACACAACGACCTGTCATCCCACATCCGTTCCTTGTCCTTTCCCAACTCCTCAATACCCAACCCAAGATGTGATGCAATCTGTGCCGAGGGGGGCGTGGAACATGGGAATGTAACCTCAGGGATACCAGACGATCTCCCTGAGTAAGTAGCCATGCACCACATGGGGTTTCCGTGATGTGGACTGATTAGATCCCCAACTCTCGTGAGACAAAATACCTCAGACACCCAAACATGGGGACAGACCTGTTCAAGAAGTGGGAATGGTTACTAAGAAGTTGGACCAGATTAAGATCAAAGTCATGTCTGGGGCTCAGAGGAGGAAACGACTTAGAGAACAAAAGCTAAAGGAAGGAAAAGAGTGGATTCCTAAACAAAAGTGGAGGGAACTGAAAGGACTTGAGCCCAAGACCTCCAAGAAAAGACTGTCCCAGGCGAAAGGGGTGTACAGACCCCTTATACATCGAGGGTAGGCAATAAGAGAACAAGGGAGGAATCTAAGACTCCCACTTCTCAGGATATGCGTATCCAGAAAAAGCTGGTCACACTCCGCTGCAGAGTGAAAATTTCATTCTAGACATATAGTGCAGCAGTCTCGCTTTTTAGGATGGCGGTTATCCAGCAAGACTATCCACTGGTCAGTATCATCTCACAGCAGGAGAAGCTCGTGCAGATGGCTATCTTTGAGAAGATTTGAGGTGGGGGGCGGGGACGCTGGTCCAGGACCCAAATTCAGGACAGTCTATCTGGATCATGGTGCTCTTATCTTCGTCTGTGAGGGGTGGGTACAGTGGACTGGCTTAAGGAAAAGGTACCACTAATATAACGATGGGAAGATGCGAAGTTTCTGGTAAAGACAGCGGCTGAGCTCTTCAAGACCGCAAAAATATTAATCTGGGTGCAAAAACTCATTAAGGATGAATCTCAGGAGACTCTGATTGAACAAAATAGGATCTCAAAACCCAAAAGTCTCAACAGAGGACTGGAAGGTAATCAATCAGCCAAACTCTTGTGGTGGAAGTCAGAGAGAAGTCCCTGAAGGCAATGAGGGAACAGGACCTGAGACTATTCTTGGGGTTCTTGCAGGTTGCCATCAGGGTAATCAAAGACATCAAGCGACAATGGCGGCAAGATAGAGACTGAATATGCTGCAGATAAATCTGCAAAACAGTAAAGGGGCCACTGCTGCCCTATGTTGTTTTCTGGGAAGACAAGAAGTGGATGTGGTCCTGATTCAGGAATCCTATTTATATAAAGGGGGTGTATCGGACCTCAGCGGCACTGGAGGTAAGCTAGAAATATATGACACTCCAGAACGTGTATTTATGTAGTAAATGGATTTCCCTTCATGAAGATGGCGGACTTTTGTTCTAGGGACTTAGTGACCATCAGGATGCAGCAACGTGAGGAAGGTATCACGAGGGTGTTTGTAATGGCCTCCACATACCTTCCTTATGAGGACAGTGCTCCTCCTTCTCAGCAGGAGAGGAGACTGACGGAAGCCTGTACTCAATAGAGCGACCAACTATTGGTTGTATGCGATGCTAATGCCTACAACCTAGTGCGGGGCAGCACCGAGATCAACAATACAGGTGAGAACCTTCTAGAATTTCTGCTAGCTAATAACTTAGAGATCCTTAATAGGGTAGAGGTGATTGACATAACCTTCGGTTCCACTTTGATGGGTAGTTACGTCAAACAGTGGCATGTGGCTTTGGATTCATACTCATCAGAACACATGTATATTAAGTTCGAGGTTGGAAAGGGCATTAGACAGACCACGTCCTATAGGAATTACAGGAAATGGACTGGGAGGCTTATAGGAGGGACCTCGACTCAAGCCTATTGGAAGTCATTACTTCGATAATGAATCCATAGAGTAAGGAGGTAGCACCTCTGCCATCATGACCTCATACCATGACAATTGCTCAATTACCAAGAACTACACAAATACGAATGTATCTTGGTGGAACAACAACCTGGTATCACAGAGGAAAGAGGTACGAAGACTGTTTAACCTTGCGAGAAGAAAAGGACAATGGGAAGAATATCGGGAGTCGCTTGTCAAATACAATCTTGTAAGTAAGCAAACAAAGCAGGCGTCCTGGAAGGTATTCTGTGATAAGGTAGAGGGTACGGCTGTTCAGGTCAGACTTCACAAAATCCTCACTAGGATAATAATTCAGGAGGAACTTCAAGGAAAGAAGATGGGGAGTATACAAGGGCAGCACATGAAACGCTGGAACTACTCCTCAAGACTCATTTTCCTCAATGTACTCTGACAGACAACATCGACCAGGGCGAGATCCCGGTGAGGTATCGGTTTTCAGGTATTCGAAGAGACAACTGGAAATCTGCCAGAAAATGTGTTGACCATAGTAAAATCCAATGGGCAGTGGGAACATTCCAACCGTTCAAGTCACTTGGCCCAGATGTAATTTTTTCAGCGCTCCTGCAACAAGTAGGAGTGACCTTAATAAGATTTCTATGCAGGTTATTTAGGGTTAGCCTAGCAGCACGAATCATTCCTAACGGCTGGGGGGGGCAGTGAAGGCTGTCTTCATTCCAAGGCCACGGAGAATTAATCATGCCAAGGATACGAGACCAATCAGTCCATCCTCCTTTCTTCTTGATACATTAGTAAAACTGGTCAACGTGCATGTTAGGGAGAGGAAGTTAACTAGGGTCCCTCTACACATAATCCAACATGCATACCAACCAGGAAAATCGCATGAAACTGCACTCCACCAGCTTGTTGGGAGGATGGAGAAAGCACTGCACTTTCAGGAAATAGCCCTCTGCATTTTCTTGGACATCGAAGGGGCTTATAGCAACACAACCTTCGAATCCATGGTTAAGGCAGCAGAGGTGCAATTGCAGGTGGATTAGAGCCATGCTTAGTGGTAGAAAGGTAGAAGCCACCATCATGCAATAAAAAATAGTAATCAGGTAAGCAACACCATCAGAGGCTGTCCACAAGGAGGGGGTCATGTCCCCTCTACTGTGGAACCTTGTGGTAAATGAACTGATTGTAGAATTAAACTCTAGACAGTACTTTTGCCAGGGATACGCAGATCTTATCATAGTAATACTTTGCAAATTTTCAAGCACAGTCAGAGCTATGGCACAAGGAGCATTGAACTTTATGCAGAATTGGTGCAGGAAACAGGATCTAAGGGTCAATCCTAAGAACGTTGTAGTACCATTTACGAGGAAGCAGATCTAACACACATTTTGGAATGTCAAGTTTCTTGGTGAAACTCTACCAGTGGAGGGGATAGTGAAATATCTAGAGGTAACCCTGGATGAGAAATTATCGTGGACCCCTCACATAAGGAGCACCTGTTCCAAGGCGAAAGGTACTCTACGAGTACCAGGACAGCTCCTAAGCCTCAAGAGTATTACTGGATATACACCACAATAGTAAGACCTATGATCACTTATGTGGCTACAGTGTGGTGGAAAAAGGTAGAGTAGCAAGTAGCTGCTAAGGTGCTTGCTAAGATGCAGAGACAGGCCTACCACTACAGGCGGAATTAGCAGCACACCCACTGCTGGGATAGGAACCATGCAGGACATGCCCCCATTACACTCATGGGCAAAGATGGAGGCAGCAGCTGCTGCACACAGGTTAAAGACTGCCAAAACTTGAACTCACTGGGGTATCCAGGATCTCACACTACAATACTGAGTGAGACAGACTTACGTATGCTTGGGGAAATGCCAGCCAGCTATATAACAAAAAACTTCCTGGCAGATTAAAACTGTGTGCCAGATCGAGACTCGAACTAGGGACCTTTGCCTTTCACGAGCAAGTGGTCTACTAACTGAGCTACCCAAGCATGACTCACGCCCCGTACACACAGCGCACACTCCGCTGTAGAGGGAAAATTTCATTCTAGAAACATCCCCCAGGCTGTGGCTAAGCCATGTCTCCGCAATATCCTTTCTTCCGGAAGTGCTACTTCTGCAAGGTTCGCAGGAGAGCTTCTGTGAAGTTTGGAAGATAGGAGACGAGGTACTGGCGGAATTAAAGCTGTGAGGATGGGGCGTGAGTCGTGCATGGATAGCTCAGATGGTAGAGCACTTGCCCACGAAAGGCAAAGGTACCGAGTTCGAGTCTCGGTCCGGCACACAGTTTTAATCTGCCAGGAAGTTTCATATCAGCGCACACTCCGCTGTAGAGTGAAAATTTCATTCTAGCTATATATAACAATTAGCTGCTTCAACAAGCCTTTAAATGTAGTAATTGGAAGTAGAGAGCTCTGGGAGAACAAATTTCGACACCATACTGGGGACATAGTCTGCTTCACTGATGGTTCGAAAAGAGACCAAGGTGTTGGGTCCAGGGTATAAGGAGTGCAGCCTAGGCTGGAGAGTGCAATCTCTCTATGGAATATGGCCACTGTGTTTCAAGCAGAAATATCTGCTATCAGGGTGTGCGTGGAGGAGAATTTGCGAAGGTGCTACAGAGGTCGTAGCATATTCATTTATTCAGACAGCCCAGCAGCCCTGAAAGCACTGGCAGCCTCTGCAACAAGATCAAAGATCGTGGCAGAATGCCACAAAGTCCTTGTGGAGCTAGAGGAAAGCAACAGGGTAAACCTATTGCAGCTCCTTGGTCACTCAGAGATTAGTGGTAATGAACAAGCCGATCGGTTGGCCAGGATGTCACCATTTATTGGACCTGAACCTGTCCTGACAATCACCAAGGCGATGATCAAAATAAAACTACGAGACTGCACAAGGAGACAGCATGTAGAATATTGGGCTAATGTCCAAAAGCAAAAACATGGCAAGGTATTGATGCCGACCCCATGTTCTATGAGAAGTCTCTCAATCCTGGGCTTGAACAGGAGAAAATGAAACTCGTGGTTGGACTACTGACAGGCCATGGGAATTAGAGAAAACACCTACATACAATGGTGATAATAGAAGAAGACCCCAAATGTAGGATGTGAGGCGTGGGCGGGGAAACAGCATCACATTTGATCTTCGAATGCGAGGTATTGGAGATTAAAAGATACAGAATATTTGGATCAACCAGACCTGAAGAAACTGTGTCTAGCAAAGCACTGGTAAAGGATCTCCTTGCACTTCCAAGGGCATTGGTTAGCTTTGCTAGAGACTCTCTATGATGGATACATCAGCTGGCGACTGATGCCTCTTCGAGCTGGGTGTTACTATTCCTTCTTTTAATTCATGTTGGACTCAGCTTCTTCTTCTGTGCTATTTAGTGTAAAGTGTAAAGACACAGAATATTTGGATCAACCAGACCTGAAGAAATTGTTTCTAGCAAAGCACTGGTAAAAGATCACCTTGCACTGTTCAAGAGCATTGGTTAGCTTTGCTAGAGACTCTCTATGATAGATACATCAGCTGGCGACTGATGCCTCTTCAAGCTGCGTGTTACTATTCCTTCTTTTGATTCATGATGGACTCGGCTTCTTCTTCTGTGCTATTTAGTGTAAAGCGTAAAGACACAGAATATTTGGATCAACCAGACCTGAAGAAATTCTTTCTAGCAAAGCACTGGTAAAGCATCACCTTGCACTGTTCAAGATCATTGATTAGCTTTGCTAGAGACTATGATGGATACATCAGCTGGCGACTGATGCCTCTTCGAACTGGGTGTTACTATTCCTTCTTTTAATTCATGTTGGACTCGGCTTCTTCTTCTGTGCTATTTAGTGTAAAGTGTAAAGACACAGAATATTTGGATCAACCAGACCTGAAGAAATTGTTTCTAGCAAAGCACTGGTAAAGGATCACCTTGCACTGTTCAAGAGCATTGGTTAGCTTTGCTAGAGACTCTCTATGATGGATACATCAGCTGGCGACTGATGCCTCTTCGAGCTGCGTGTTACTATTCCTTCTTTTGATTCATGTTGGACTCGGCTTCTTCTTCTGTGCTATTTAGTGTAAAGTGTAAGGACACAGAATATTTGGATCAACCAGACCTGAAGAAACTGTGTCTAGCAAAACACTGGTAAAGGATCTCCTTGCACTTCCAAGGGCATTGGTTAACTTTGCAAGAGACTCTCTATGATGGATACATCAGCTGGCGACTGATGCCTCTTCGAGCTGGGTGTTACTATTCCTTCTTTTAATTCATGTTGGACTCGGCTTCTTATTCTGTGCTATTTAGTGTAAAGTGTAAAGACACAGAATATTTGGATCAACCAGACCTGAAGAAATTGTTTCTAGCAAAGCACTGGTAAAGGATCACCTTGCACTGTTCAAGAGCATTGGTTAGCTTTGCTAGAGACTCTCTATGATGGATACATCAGCTGGCGACTGATGCCTCTTCGAGCTGCGTGTTACTATTCCTTCTTTTGATTCATGATGGACTCGGCTTCTTCTTCTGTGCTATTTAGTGTAAAGTGTAAAGACACAGAATATTTGGATCAACCAGACCTGAAGAAACTGTGTCTAGCAAAGCACTGGTAAAGGATCTCCTTGCACTTCCAAGGGCATTGGTTAGCTTTGCTAGAGACTCTCTATGATGGATACATCAGCTGGCGACTGATGCCTCTTCGAGCTGGGTGTTACTATTCCTTCTTTTAATTCATGTTGGACTCAGCTTCTTCTTCTGTGCTATTTAGTGTAAAGTGTAAAGACACAGAATATTTGGATCAACCAGACCTGAAGAAATTGTTTCTAGCAAAGCACTGGTAAAGCATCACCTTGCACTGTTCAAGAGCATTGGTTAGCTTTGCTAGAGACTCTCTATGATGGATACATCAGCTGGCGACTGATGCCTCTTCGAGCTGGGTGTTACTATTCCTTCTTTTAATTCATGTTGGACTCGGCTTCTTCTTCTGTGCTATTTAGTGTAAAGTGTAAAGACACAGAATATTTGGATCAACCAGACCTGAAGAAATTGTTTCTAGCAAAGCACTGGTAAAGGATCACCTTGCACTGTTCAAGAGCATTGGTTAGCTTTGCTAGAGACTCTCTTTGATGGATACATCAGCTGGCGACTGATGCCTCTTCGAGCTGGGTGTTACTATTCCTTCTTTTAATTCATGTTGGACTCGGCTTCTTCTTCTGCGCTATTTACATAATAACTCTCTCCTACTATCATGGTGTAAGTACAGTGCAGAAACTTTTGAGACTGGGAGACCTTATACTACAATAATTTATTTTCATAACTGCTGATAAATGTAATTTGCTATGAACTTTTGGTAATTTGTGACTGATTTTTCAGAAGTCCACTGTATTGATGCTTTTTAAGATATTTGAGAACAACTTTGTAAAGTTAACAGTGCTCAGCTATTGACTGCTGGTAAAACTGAGATATGAATTGTAAAATTCCAGCTGAAAATGCATATTGTGAGAAACTCGACTCAGTGTAAAGAATGATAGAGAAAGAGTGAAGTATGACATTTATGTAAAAAAAATACTGAGACCAAAAGGTAAGAAATGATGTGCTTATGATGTAGCTGTATTTTTGTGATGAAATATGTTGATATTATGCAATAATATAAATGGTACTTACACTGAGCAGTAATGAAAGAATAATACACATTGAAACTTCTTGGAAATATGTATTCAATTATGATGTATATGTAACTGAAGAGAGGTTTTTAAGAATAAATATTTGAGGAAGCCAATGAAAAGTAGAAGCTGATGTTATTTCAATAGTGATAATCTATATGGATGTTTTATGGATTATTATTTCAGGTAGCAAACTAAGGGTAAAGGAAGATTTTTGGCTTAGTAATGATTTTCTGCATGGTTTAATAGTAACTTTACAGGTACACTTTTGTAGCAGTGGGGACAAGAACCAAAACACATTTAACAGGAACATTTTTTTAAACTGTGATCTGTATGTATGTCTTTACGAGGAATTTACTCAACAGATAAAAAATCAACTATGTGGTTCACACCCTATCTTTGAATTTTCTGGAACCTACAGCTTGTTAGTGAAAATAAAATTGACATTTTACTCTTTTATCACTAGGAATGACAACAGTTTTGTATTCGTGATGATAGCGGTGAATTTGACAGATGTTAAGATAATGTTACCCATTAAATTTTTGCTCCAATAGTGTAAGATGTTGACTGACACATGACTTACATTAATTGTAATGTAATAAGGTTTTCTATTCTGAGAGTGTGTATACAATAATTAACTATTTTGGTTGTCACCACACTTATTCCTGATGTTATTGTACATGAAACATGTGGTAGTTACCATAGTTACCATTCTGCCCAGACTGGATCCAAGTCTTTTCATTCACGTGAGATATTTTAAGATGGAGATACATATTCAAAATTGGCATTTGATACAATATAATGATCACTTGTAAACTTATTTAAGCAATGTGGCTCAACTGACATCAGAATTTTACAGACACGTTTTATATGTGATTCATATGATATCCAGGTTATAAGATAATTATTTCTATTGTATATAATACATACAGATTTTGAATGAGGCACACGTGCACGGAAAAAAATTTGGAAATTTGGACCAAACTGCTGAGGTCATCGGTCCCTAGTCTTACACTTAACTTAAGCTAACTTAAATTAACTTACACTAAGGACAGCACAATCCATGTCCATGGGAGGACTCGAACCTCCAACGGGGGCAAACTGAGGAACCATGGCAAGGTACCATAGACCATGCGGCTACCCCGCGCAGGTTGTAAATTTGTTTCATGTATTCTGGACACGCGTGGGAAATGATCTTGACTAAGATGCACACAGAAAGCTAATGGACAGATTATGCTGGATTGCATCATGATGTTTGCTGTGGCACTAAGTTGAATGTCATGCCATGTCTCAGCTCACGAAAGATGGACCAACGGAAACACGTTCATTATGTAAATCCTACAATGATGACTGAATCTCTTCAAATTCTGGGTTGTCAGTGAAGGTTGTGACAAGACGCTTCATCCTCCCTGAGTCTGTCTGGATGACATACTTATTTTGTGCCCTGTTGGTTGTCAGTGGAGAAACTGAAGGCAAAGTACTATGCTCCCTGAGACTGCCCCAAAAATGTGTTTATGCTACCATCCTGGTGCGACTGTGATAAGTGTGTGTGAAACAAAACAGTGATTTGTATTAATTTTGCTGTTCTATTTTTCTCCCATTGCATTACGTTGTCCTCACGGGTTTTCTACATAATTTTGAACACATAATTGTACACATTTTAGTGTCATACTGTAAATGTGTATATCTTTCTTAGTTCATTTGAACTGACAAGAATACCCATTAGCCTTCATAAAATTTTCTTAAACATTTGAACAGACAGTTATAACTACTTTGTAAAGTTTTGTACCGTGTTGCATGAAATGTGTGTATCGTCCTTATTTCATCTGAACGGCCAGAAATTCTTACTTGTCCTAACAGTTTTCTTTTAATCATTTGTACAGCTAATTGTAATGACTTCGTAATGGTTAGGACCTTATTCTAAAACGGTATGTATTTGTGCCACTGTATTTGACTGAACTAGATTACAGAGTTATCACAGCATGCATTTTGTTGTGCCATACCTTCTGTATCATGACAAGTATGTGAAATGACTTATTATTGCAAGCTTTGTACACTTGTTTGCATCTATATAGTGTTACTTGCTTTTCAAATCATGTACCATATTAGTATCACTTTGTACCCCTTCATTAATTTTTTTTTTTTTTTTTTACATTGTCACCCATCCCAGGTATTTGTAATCACGTATTTTGTACCATGTTTTTGTAACCGTTCCTTTTGGAGAATTTTTTGAGTGCTTCCTGCTATTGTAGCTATTGTATCAGCAGAAACCACTCTGTAAAGTTCTTGTTTAGTAGAGCAGTGGTGATAAAAATGGAGTATCTTATTTGCCATGACGATTTTCAAGAAGTTGCGAATTTGATAACTGCATTCAACATCTGTCGTATCGATAAAATCACATTCTTTGTAAATCTTTGTTTTGAGACCAAAGATGTTAGAGTAAGTCAGAGAGTAGTACTGTATAGTGCGTGTTAAACTGTCTGACAATGTACTTGGTCTGAGAAGGATGGAAGCTGGCCTGCCGTGCAGTGGAGGCAGCATTATTTAAAAAGGATTTTGTAATAATATGCCCTGAGGAAAAATTTTGTGGAAATGTGATTATATGAACGCAGAAATGTCAAAAGAGGAATTTTTAAGGTAATTTAGGTATTTGTAACTGTGCAATTTCTTATTGTTGTAACGCTGCATATGGTTTAAATCTTCTGTAGAAATATAATAATACAACATATGATTTTGTCTTATAATTTACGATTTTGTCTAATAAGTGAAACAAGTGACAAAGAAAGTAAGTGGACAAAAAAAGGTTCAAATTGCTCTGATCACTATGGGACTTAACATCTGAGGTCATCAGTCCCCTAGAACTTAGAACTACTTAAACCTAACTAACCTAAGGACATCACACACATCCATGCACAAGGCAGGATTCGAACCTGCGACCGGAGCGGTCGCGCGGTTCCAGACTGAAGCGCCTAGAACCGCTCGGCCACAGAGGCCGGCGTAAGTGGACACAGGAAAATTATTGCGAAACATATCGCTAACTTGTCTAATCTTGGGAACTTTACGAAAGGGTGTATTGTTGTTATAGCTTAATGAAACATAGTTATTCTTGAAGTTTTTGTTCTCATTTTTCAGTTGGTGATTTCAGTTCCTCATTTATTGTTTTTTATTCTTATGAATGTGTTTGTATACCCGTATTGCACATCGCGAGTTGCATACTAAGAAACATTTTTACGAAAAAGTTATAAGATAACATTTCGCATTGCATATCATAAGTACGGAAAATAAACATTGGTTTTGGACTGTCCAGTCATTATTCCTAATAGTAACAGTCTGCAGAACAGACGAACATTTCATGCTCACTGGTTGGCCAACAAATTTAATTACCATCGATATTCATATCCACTGTAAGGTACAGCGATTGTCAGAATGTATTTGTGAAAATGTCATATCTGTTCCGAAGTTTCATATCAGTAAAATATTTCAGAAAAGTGCTATCTTGTACGTTTTCAAGCGGTTTATCAGAAAGCCAGATGTGTTAATTTATATGTTCATTTGCTTTGTAATTACAGTAACTGTTCTGATATAGTGATTGTTTCCAAAATTGAAGATAAAGATTAGCTATAGTCAGGCCCAACATTTTAATCTGAGTTATTTGTTTCGCAGTCAGATCAGATATGTAAATTTCTCGCAGACGAATTGTTTTATGTACCGGCTAGTCTGGATTTCACATCATGTTGCGTGTGCTTCACATATTTCCATTCAAAATTAAATTTTCACGTAGTTCTGTTGCTCTGCACTGAGATTTACATGTTTCGATGTCAAAATAAATTTTATACAAATTCCTCAGACACCAACCAGATACTTACAACACTACTTTAACTTTAAATTTTCAAAGTTACATCTATCTGTGTTATAACTGGCCATCTCCTAACCATCCATCCTGATTCTATTCCAATAAACTATTGCTTTCCATTCTTGATAGATGGCGCTGTAATCGACAAATGTCAAGTATGCCCGTTTTAGCAATTAAGAATCGATCCATTAGATTCTACATTTCGTTTACAAAGTAAATATAAACCTTTGTGTTTACTTTTGTGTTGCAAATTTGATTGTATGGTGCAATATGTGTAGCCGTTTAATTGTCTGGTTAGGAACTCCGTTTAGCGTTATCCAGTAACAATAACGTGGATGTAATAGTTTCTGTTCCCATCATGCCGAAATAAAACACCCAATGGTGAAAGGCGACGGGACTCAGGGAGTTATCAGGTACCCAATGGTGAGTGACAAGAGGACTCATCAATATGAAGTGTCCCGATAGGAACATAGAACTATTCCATCCACGTCGTTGTTTCTGGATCACGCTCAACGTAGTTTCTAACCAGACACTGAAATCGGCTTACCATTTTGTGCTGTATAACACTATACGCCAACAGAACAAATAGTCCAGTCACTGAAAAAGCAACATAAAACATTATTGTATGGGAAATTGTGCATATTGTATGCACGTCATAAACCTGCCTACTTTCCACAACTGTCGTATGATGTTACTCCTTTTACAGGATTTCACCATGATGTATGACTAATGAATATGGAAATCAGACTAGTAGTTCTTTTCCTAAGAGTTTTCTAGCTGTTAGAAAGAAACACAGTAAAAATGGAGTAATACTGAATCTAGGATCTTTCTGCGCCAAGCTCACTAAGTGGTTTGTCTAATGGATCTAAGGTCGCCAGACTATCTTGGCAAACAAATGGTTAAATTTCAGAAAAGTAGAAGTAAATCTGTCTGTTCCCTAACATAATTCCACAAATATATATAACTTTTCAGAATACGGTTATGAGAAAGACACAGGAATCTCTTAGCTACTACGTCCACATATATATACAGTTTTGATCTAGAAAGGCCACTAGTTTTTAATCATCAGTGTGTGCTAAGAAGATTTGGCCAGTGGGACTTCTATGTTTGCATTTTGTATAAGCAACAAATTAAATACTTCAATATTCTACTAGCATAATACACACATTTAAATGTATTAAGACACTTTGTTTATATCTTTCTCTTAACAACTGATCTGTCAAAAGCCAAAAATAGGGTTGGTCACTCTATATTCTCATTCAGTATTTTTATGCAACGCTACTTCAGTGTTACTGAGCCACATAAGCAGTTTTATTTTTTTATAACTCTTTGTACTTTACTGAATTTCATTTATAAGTGAAGGAATTTTATCTTTACTTTACTCAAAACTTATTTACTCACTTTCACTTTACTTGCAAAATTCCACTTCAGTACATCCACTACGTAAATCATATACTATTTCTACTTTCACTTTAAAAGTTAGTTCACAACAATTATTTGGGTTCGATGACGGTTTGGATGTACCGTGCACTATTCAGTGTCCCCTCGACGATCACCAGTGGTGTACGGCCAGTGTAGGAGATCACTCTCCACACCATGATGCCGGGTGTTGGCCCTGTGTGCCTCGGTCGTATGCAGTCCTGATTGTGGCGCTCACCTGCACGGCGCCAAACACGCATACGACCATCATTGGCACCAAGGCAGACGCGACTCTCATCGCTGAAGACGACACGTCCCTCCATTCACGCCTGTCGCGACACCACTGGAGGCGGGCTGCACGATGTTGGGGCGTGAGCGGAAGACGACCTAACGGTGTGCGGGACCGTAGCCCAGCTTCATGGAGACGGTTGCGAATGGTCCTCGCCGATACCCCAGGAGCAACAGTGTCCCTAATTTGCTGGGAAGTGGCGGTGCGGTCCCCTACGGTACAGCGTAGGATCGTGCGGTCATGGCGTGCATCCGTGCATCACTGCGGTCCGGTCCCTGGTCGACGGGCACGTGCATCTTCCGCCGACCACTGGCGACAACATCGATGTACTATGGAGACCTCACGCCCCACGTGTTGAGCAATTCGGCGGTATGTCCACCCGGCCTCCCGCATGCCCACTATACGCCCTCGCTCAAAGTCCATCAACTGCACATACGGTTCACGTCCACGCTGTCGCGGCATGCTACCAGTGTTAAAGACTGCGATGGAGCTCCGTATGCCACGGCAAACTGGCTGACACTGACGGCGGCGGTGCACAAATGCTGCGCAGCTAGCGCCATTCGACGGCCAACACCGCGGTTCCTGGTGTGTCCGCTGTGCCGTGCGTGTGATCATTGTTTGTACAGCCCTCTCGCAGTGTCCGGAGCAAGTATGGTGGGTCTGACACACCGGTGTCAATGTGTTCTTTTTTCCATTTCCAGGAGTGTACATTAGCAAAGTACTCTAAGATCATATACAGGTATATCACAGTTTCCATGTAGTCTTTGCATATTGCAGTTATATTACAACATACTTTAAATGCAACAGTTTTTTATAAATTAGATGATGCTTGAATAGTAGTGTACAGTCAAATTTGCAACACTGAAGTAAATTTCTGACACAAATACCAACCGTTAGGACAGAAAGATTTACATTTATATCGTAAATGAAATGTAGAATCAAATGTGTCGGTTATTAATTTCGAAAACAGGCACACTTGATATTTATCGATTACAGCGCCATCTACCACTAGTGGAAAACAATGGTTTGAGTAAACCGTACGTATTTTTTATCGTACACTCCTAATAGCAATAAAAATGTTGGGGTTCCTATTCGAAAATACAAAGCTGACCCCGCCCACGCAGGTAGGATGGTTACAATGAGGCCAGTTGCAGCGCAGACAGATGTTTCCTTTACTAATATTAACGTTTTAGGAACATTTTTTTTCCTACGATGCTTCGTTTTGAACTATTTAGGTTGGTCAAAACAAGCACCCTGTATTTTGCCTCTAAGCTGTCAATAATAGTCATGGCCTAATTAATAGCATTATCTACGTTTATTATATTTCCTAAATCCAGTATAGCATTCGGCAAGTCCGCACAGTTCTTTATGGCTTTGTAATTTGTTGCGTAGAAGATATCCTTGAACTTTTTCTGAATTGCTCATCAAATAAATTGGTCGATATGACTTGTATCAGCAAGTACTTACAACAAGATGAGAATGCTTCCATGTATTATACATCCGACTACACGAGACATTCACTTAATAAAATTATAAGATACTGCACAATATTTGTTGTCAGGACCAGCTGCCTTGAGAGCTGAAAAACTGCTGCAGCCATTTCTTCTTGCATAAATGGTATGACACCTTCTCCGACATAGATTGTGTACATCACTGCCCTTAAACTCGTCAGGAGCTCATTTTCCTCCTTTGGTGTATTTTCTGGGAGCAACATTTCAAGGAGTCAAGCTATCATGGAGTTATCACCTTTCTTAATACTCGATAAAGGCAATGGTGTCTTTACTTTTTTACTTACAGTTTTGTAAGGAAAGCCCCATATGTTTAACCGTAATTGATTTTGCACATATCGAGACCAGTGTTCAGTTTTTGTCCGGGAGATGAAATCTTTACACTGTAATTTTGCATTAAGATATTCTTGTGGTCGCGTTTCTTGTTCTAATGGCTCCGCGGACATTTTTTATAATGTTTTTGTAATCATCTCACTGCTATTTTCACTTCGGCCAACTCATCGTACTATGCGGTTTTAGGTAGCCGACAAACACGTTCGGCTGCTTTTGTGCGCATTTTGTAGACTGTTAACAACGACCTCTGTCATTAACACGGATAGTGCGTCGACTTCTGCTTCCCTTAACACGACAGCAGACAGGCGCACCGGCTATGATGTGTCCAACGCGAGCATTAGATGGCATTTCCAGACTATTTGCGGTTCTGCCTACAGTACCACGATGGACGCATCCGTGTATCGAGGAGATTATATTATCTTCATGTGCCTCTGATGGCATGTGGTACCTTTAAAGGAAGGAAGAGAGAAGACTAGTTGAAAATATAGTTCACGGTCGAGATGTCGGGTGTCGTTGTGAAATTTTCACAATATTTCATCGGCGCAACTGACCGACATTTTCAGCTGCGACGAGAACACTGCTGAGGCTGTGACCAAAGCCTCCTATTTAGACCACTCTGAGAAGAAACTACGCAGGAGTGAAGGCGCCAAATTCGATTACGAATGGCGCTGATATACTGATCGGTAAAGACAAAGACAGCTTCGCCACCTGTCAGACGATGAACCAACAATTTCGACGCACACTCAGAGACTGTCAGTCATACTGTGCACTGGCATCGGTCGTGCCAGCGTCCTCTGTATGGAGCCGGCTGTCGATATAAGTAACCGCGCTGCCGTGCGTCTATCCTCGCCGGTGTCATACGAATATCTATGTCGCCACCGCAGCGTCATCCCTTGTTCGACCAACAGTTCCTCGTCCACCGTCTCCTACCCCCCCCCCCCCCCCCATTTTCTCCGAAAACTAACGCAAGAAGATTAGAGTTTAATGTACCTTTGACTGTGACGCCATTAGCTCAAGCTGTCGGGAAGAATGGGGATGCAAATCGTCTGCGCCTTTTCAAAGACTTTGCCCTAAGCGGTTGATGGACATCGTGAAAAAGCCAAACTAGGATGGCCAAAGAGGGATTGAACAGTCGTTCTCCAAATACGAGTTCAGAGGGCTAATATTTGGGTCATTTCGCTTTGCATGATCACCACTGGTTCCCATGGCTGGTAATGTGGACAGGGATTTTTACACTGCTGACCTCTGACCTGTCCTTGTGGTGTCCGTAACGTTATCATCCAACAAGATAACGGAAGATTTAACATTTCCCGTTCTGCCCTAACCCACGTTTCCCGTTCTGCTCTAACATACCTCGATACAGAGGGTGTTCTACTGTTGCTCCAGCCAGTCCGTTCTACAAATTTCTCACTCATTGAAAACATCATCTCATGGGTTGTCAAATGCCTGTCATACTGTAGCTCGCCAGCCACTGCTCAGAGATGAAGTAGCAGTATGAGACAGGCAAAATACCCACAGACTTCAAGAAGAATGTAATAATTCCAATTTCAAAGATTGCAGGTGCTGATGGATGTGTATAGTACTGAACTATCAGTTTAATAACCGTGGTTCCAATATACTAACACGAATTTTTATAAGAGAAAGGAAAAAACTGGTAGAACCCGACCACGAGGAAGATCAGTCTGGCTTCCAGAGAAATGTAGGAACGTGCAAGCCAATACTGATCTATATCTTCTCTTAGAAATAAGGAAAGGCAAACCTACGTTTACAGCATTTGTAGACTTAGAGAAAGCTTTTGACAGTGTTCACTGGAATACTGTCTTTGAAATTCTAAAGGTGTCAGGGACAAAATACATGGAGTGAAAGGCTATTTACAATTTGTGCAGAAACCAGATGGCAGTTATAAGACTCGTGGGTCATGAAAGTGAAGCAGTGGTTGAGAAGGGAGTGAAACAGGGTTGTAAGCCAAGCCCCGATGTTATTTGATCTGTATATTGAGCAAGCCGTAAAGGAAACAAAAGAAAAATTTGAAATAGGAATTAAAGTCCAGGGAGAAGAAATAACAACTTTTTGGTTAGCCAATGTCACTGTAACTCTGCCAGAGACAGTAAAGGACTTAGAAGGGCAGTTGAACAGAATGGACAGGGTCTTGCAAGGAGGATATGAGATGGACATCAACAAAAGCGAAACAAGGGTAATGAAATGTAGTAGATTTTAATCAGGTGACGCTGAGGGAAGTAGCTTAGGAAATGAAACACTTAAAGTAGCAGATGAGTTCTGCTGTTTGGACAACTAAGTAACTGATGATGGCTGAAGTAGAGAAGATATAAAATGTAGACTGACAATAGCAAGAAAAGTGATTCTGAAGAAGAGGACTTCATTAACATGGAATATAGGTTTAAGTGTTGGAAATCTTTTCTGAATATATTTGTCTGGAGTGCAGCTATTTATGGAAGTGAAACAAGGACGATGAATAGTTTAGTCAACAAGAGAATAGTAGCTTTTGAAATGTTCCGCTATGGAAAAATGCTGAAGATTAAATGGGTAGGGGGTACTGACTAGAAATGGGCAGAAAAGAAATTTGTGGCACAACCTGATTAGAAGAAGGGTGTCGGTTGGTAGAACACATTCTCAGACATCAAGGTTTCACCAATTTAGTACTGGTGGGAAGCGTGGAGGGAGACAATGAGATGATTACAGTAAACAGATTCAAAAAGATGTAGTTTGCAGTAGTTGCTCGGAGATGAAGAGGTTTTCACACGATAGAGTAGACCAGT
Source organism: Schistocerca serialis cubense (assembly GCF_023864345.2). Lineage (NCBI taxonomy): Eukaryota > Metazoa > Arthropoda > Insecta > Orthoptera > Acrididae > Schistocerca > Schistocerca serialis. Next base: position 212,600,454 of record NC_064646.1, on the reverse strand, counting down.
CTTCGGACTGAGGACCATAACAACAATGAAGTTGCAAGGAATGACGTATCCGTATCTAACATCTAAGATCAGTTCTACTCTAAGATGAGCCGAGTTAGAGCCGTTGTTACTAGGGGAGGTGGCAGCTCAGGGTACTAAAACTCGCTACCTTTACACCCCCAAACCGCCTACAAATGTAATCATGTATTCTTCCTACTACAATGTATACGAATAACAGGTGAAATTTCCTTACTAGCTACCCTTCCTGGTGTTGCAATTTTCAGTGGCCAGCAGTATATTACTGTGCGCCTAGATAAAAGCTGGAACAAGGCAGACTGTTTATTTTCTGTAGATGGCTCCTGTTGCCAGAGTCCCCAAAAAGACTCGTAGCCAAGCTGGACTATAATTTAGAGGGCTTGCGGATGCTCCAGCCGGCTTTGTGTAGCGGCTTAGCGAGTCTGCAGACTGATCCGCTCTGACAGCTAATCTGGCTGATGCACCTGCGGCAGCAGCCGAATTTACCGAAACTGGACGAGACTCATGGTCGAGAGGACCCAAAAAGGAAAATCGCCAGTCTGCAGCCCAGGATTGATTTTGTAAAATTTATAGTGAACAAAACCTGTGCTGTAAGATTGTTATTAGATTGTTCTGACCGATCATCCAACTGCTAATCTTCCTGCACACACCGTACCAATCAACGAGTAATAGATCTTCTAGATGAAAGTAATCCGAGGGCCTAAGAAAGTCTTCGAAATTAATCGAACTGGTCTTGTGGGATTTTTAATGTTATTCGAGACTAGAGATACTTATTTACAGTCTGTGAAGAATTCAGGGAGCCAGACATTAGTCCGAATTAGCAATAAAGTCAATTACAGGACAGACTTAGACCAAGAATCATACCGCAGGCCACTGAAAAGAGCTGATAAGTCAATTGCTACAGAAATGTTTTAGGTGACTAACTCAATAAAAACAACCCCCCTTCCTCTACAGTTGATCTTCCACATTCAGAGAACTTCACCAGTTGAGCGACGTACTGCAGCATTGTCCCTATCCTTTTGTGGTATTAACAGGTACTGATAATTTTAATACTCTTTTAAATTTCACTGTGCTTTTCCATAGTCTTCTGCAACAGCTGATCATTCAAATCCAAATTTGTCAGGGCCACCACAACTCTGTTCTAGTAACCGTACCATAAATTTTTACCAGATCTTCAAAGCCAGAGCGTAATATCTTCCCATCTGCTATAAATTTCACCAATATCTCTTGTAAAATAAAGAGGTCCTTTGTACACGATCCATTCTATCTAAATACACTCTAGCATTCTCAGTATTATAGCCAATATTCTGCCTCAATTTAACCTTCATGTAAGTTTCCCGAGTAATCTGCTCATTGTGCAGTTCGTACTATAGCAGTCTGAGTATCTTCTATTTGTTTTCACAAGAATGGAATCCGTATATTACCTTATGAACTCTTGTATTTCAGAGTGTTTACAACATTTATTCCTTTTTGTAAATGCTACTACACGATCCGATAAAGATATTTTTTTGAAGTCAGACATGATCAAGAGTGAATTTCTTGCCGGAAATGGCGTTTCATTTACATTTTCTTGTTTCGCCTACTGCCGACCCACGCCACAATGAACTGGTAATCATGGTGATGATCCATGATCGGAACCACTTACAAAATACGTTAGACACGATATCTGTATGGTGTGAAAAGTGGCAGTCGACTGTAAATAAGGAAAAGTGTGAACTCATCCACATGAGTACAAAAAGAAATTCGTTAAATTTAGGTTATACGATAAATCACACAAATATAAAAGCTGTCAGTTCTACTAAATACCTAGGGATTACAGCTGCAATCACATTAAACTGGAACTCACACATAGATAGCTTGTCTGTCCTCTGTGTGGCATGGGATCCTTACCAAATAGGATTGACGGAGTACATCGAAAAAATCAATGAACGGCAGCTCCTTTTGTACTATTGCGAAATAGAGAGTGTTGCAGATATGATAAGCGACTTGGGGTGGCAATAATTAAAACTAAGGCGGTTTTTATTGCCGCGAGATATTTTCACAAAATTTCAATCCGCAACCTTCTTCTCTGCATGTGAAAATATTCTATTGACGCCAATCTACATAGGAAGAAATGATCATCGTAATAAAATAGGAGAAAGCAGAGCTCATGCGGAAAGGTCTAAGTGTTTATTTTTCTCACGCACTATTAGAGAATGGAACTTAAGTGTGAATTGCAAAGTAATCATGTAGATGTCAATGTAGAACAACACTTGTTTCACGCGTACGCAGTGGCCACCATGTTATCAACTGTGTGGTCATAGCGTTCTGACTCGTAAGTATCTCTTAACGGTGCTGTCCAGAACGCAGCCCTATAATAGTCAACTTAAGTTAAGAGAAGCGAGAAACCATTTGGCAACTAGTATTAAAGAGAGCAGTGCCAGGTGGCGGATTTCAGGTGGGCGGCAGCAAAAATTCCGCCGCTTGGCAGCAAATCAATGGCAGGACATGGTTTGGAGAGCGTTGGTGTGTCTCCTCCCTGAACAGCGCTGCCTCTGACGTCAGTGCCACATTTCCTAATGCTCCTCTGACGTCACACACTGTCGTAGGCGTCGGCATCACTTGACAAACAAAGGCGAAATCCTCCGGTCTGTTTAAAGGGCAATTCTCAGTATAAGCGTTATTTTGGGAGTCGGTATTACTGTAATCATATCAAAATTAGCAGCAGTTCACATTTCAGTAATATGATAGCAATTTGAAAAGTGTGTGAGTTTCAAATTAGAGCAATTGTGTTGTTTTATTTTACACTGTTTGACAAAAAAATTTTAGAATCAGAAATGAAACTTCACAGCTTCAAAGCGTCTATTTCAGTGATTACAAAACAGAGTCAGATTTACATAGAAACTTCACAGTATGAGCCCACGTAGCACTCCATCTGACATGGATGCACGCTCTCATTCGGTTGGAAAGGGTGTTAAAAGCTGCTGTCCCCTTTCCTGAGGCAAGCTAGCCCACAACTATTCTAACTGAATCTTGGTAGGTCAAAAAAAATTTTCGGGCGACTGTCAACAGCAACGTTATACTCGGAGAATTGCATGTTACACACAGTGCTTCCTTAGAAATATATTTATTCACAAGCAGTTTCGACCACTGATCTTCACAGTGGAAAAATATTGTGTATGGCATGTGAAATTGTCACAATATTTTTCCACTGTGAAGATGATCAATGATCGAAACAGGTTGTGAATAAATATACTTGTAAGGCAGCATAGCATGTATCATGCATTTTTCCAAGTGAATCGTGATATTCTGTATAGTGGTACTAAGACGTATTTGATGTTCGAGATGGTACCATTTATGTTTTATCGGGGATAGATCTGAGGATATTAATGGCAGTATCTGAATATGACGCAGATAGTTCATAAAGACACGTGCCGTGTGTTGACGAGCATTATACTGTAGAAAAGTGGCACCATGATAGTGTCACGTGAGAGGTAACATACGAGAAACCATGTTGTCCATGAATTGCCGTTGTATTGTGCATTATTCCCGGATCACTACTAGTCATACTCGAGGGCTACCTCCCATGAGGCCACGAATAACACCTCCACGCGTCTCTAGAACATTGGAAGATTGGGACTTCTCTCCAGGTGGCCGCAACGCTAGCCAGAAATGGTTTTCCGGGGTGGTGCAGAAACGCGATTCATCGCTGAACACAATGCGACGCCACTCAATAGCAGTCCATGCATCCTGGAGACAGCACCACTCCAAACGCAGCCGTTTGTGCTGTGGTGTTAATGGCAACCCATGCATGGTAGTTGTTGTTAGTTTCCGAGCAATTGTGCGGTCTAATTGTTAGTTTCCGAGCAATTGTGCGGGATGACGCAGAATGTAGCATCTAGCCCATCACTTGTTCTCGGATGTCAGACAGAAATGAAGGGGTTACGATGTGCTTGGTTCACAGCGTGCTGATCCTCCGCTATAGTGACCAGACGTGGTTGAACAGAACCTTGATGACGAGTAAGCCTCCTCGAGAGCGAGATCCTACACAGGCAACCCGCAGAGACCCACGCGACACCATGCAGCTCTGTGTTGCTATAAGCAATCGAGCTGCGAATGAAAGAGATGCAAAGGGATGTCTCACACAGAGACTATACCAGTGTGTCCATCTGACACCAAGATTCACGCCTCGGCTTTTGTCAAGATTAATGGGTAGTTTCTTTTCTTTTTTTTTGTGGATGTGGGGAATCAGGGTTCATTACTTATGCTAATACACAGTCAAATCACCAACAAGTTTTAGAGTTTCACAAACACCAGATCCTTTAACCACATAAATAGCCTCATTCTGCCAATGGCCTTGTCAGAGGGCGGAGCTGCGGACAGAGGTTCAGGGCACTCTCTTGTCCTAGGGGTGGGAAATTGCCCTTAAAGGCGGAAGAATCAGCAGTGATCAACAGCATGAGGATGCAGAAGGCAATGGAAACCACTGCATTAAAGACACGTAACGTGTATCCACAGGACATGTGGCCTGTAACAGAAGAAGTGCATTATGATCTCTCGATTGGCTAAAGATTCCGGAATAGTCCCCCATTCGGAACTTATGGAGGGGATTGCCGAGGGGGAGGTTAGCATGAGGAAAAGATTGACTGCTTCAGCGGTGAGAATATGGGTCCGACAGTTTAATGAAGGACGTGATCAAGTATATAACTAAGAACGAAATGGACGCCCATCTGTGGTTTCTGATGAACTGGTTCGTGCAGTCGAAGAAATGATTAAGAAAACCGTAGGTTTACGATTAATGCTATTGCTCGTCAACTTCCACAAATTTCACTAACGGTAATTTTTAGATTGTTGCTGAAAAACTGGGTTTTCATACATTTTGCGCTCGTTGGGTGCCTAACCACGTTGGGTGCCATGAACAACACGATCAACAACGGATGTGCAGCGCACTTGGTTTTTTGACACTTTATAATGACGATGGCGAGAAATTTTTATCCCAGATAGCCACGGGGGATGAAACTTGGGTTGTTTATGACACCCCTGAAAAGGAACGGCAATCGATGGAATGGAGGCACACTTCGTTCCCAGGAACGATGAAACCCAGGCAACTCTTCACACGCCGAAATATCATGTACACAGTGTTTTGGAACAGACAAGGCATTTTACAGACTCATTTTTCACCACAAGGGGAAACAATCAATAAAGATGCTTACTGCGAGACGCTTAAGAAATTGCGCCACTTAATACGGAACAAGCGCAGAGTAATGCTTTCAAAAGTTGTGGCTTTTATTCACGATAACGCCCGACTACACACTGCGAATGTGACAAAACAACACCTTCAGAGCTTTGGCTGGGACGTTTTTGACCATCCTCCGCTCGTCCCGACCTCGCTCCTAGCGATTTTCATCTCTTTCGGCATATGCAGTCATTCCTTCATGGTAAGCGCTCCATCAATGATGAAGAGGTAAAAAAAAAAGTTACCACATTGTTGACAACACAGGCGGCAACATTCTATGACGGAGTACGGGGTGCATCGCTTGAATCCGGACAAATTTCAGTTTGAATTTCCCGCCATATCGTAGTTCCATCGGACGTCACGTTCTTGAAAGCCATAGGCATCTAGTAAACAGCCAGAAACTCAAAATGGCCGAAATGTTACCGACAAGTGCGGAGTACAACCGAAGAGCGCGGTTATCGAAAGTCTTCGCTCTGGGTGTTCGCCCTGAAATAATTCGAGTCTTCGGGTACGCGATATCAGCTGTTAACAACATTGTGCCCAAATATAGTTCTTCGGAGAAGTCTGGGGTTCAAGTCCAGTGAGGGTGATTTAATGCCACCTCCTTTCTTTGGAAAGGGACAATCTGTCACAAAAGTAGTGTATCCGCAAGTTTTGACGAATGTCGTGAAACCGTGGATGGTAACTGTGGCCCCGGAGAGACAATATGTCTTTCAACAGGACGATGCACCGGCTCGCACCGCTATCGAAGCAGCATTCGCAAATATGGCAGAGCTGTTTTAAAGAGTGCGTGCGATCGCTTCATGACAAGATTGCTTTTTTTTAAAAAAAAAAAAAGTTTCATTTGTCCGGATTTAAGCACCGCAGTCTGTACATAAACTTATACCACACTATGAGAAATGCCTGGAAACTTAAGGGGGCTACGGTACAAAGTAATGTAAGTATTACAGATTTTTGTGAAATAAATTATAGTCGAATCCGTTTTTATTACCAAAAGGAACTTACTTTCCGAACTACCCTCGTATTTTCAGCTAGATCAACAGCGACTAGGAGTTCATAGAACACAGATCAATGCCTTTTAAAAACTTCATTACTGACAGATATAGAAACATAAACTTTTCTTCTTAAAATGGAATTGTATTTTCTACGACGGATTAATACATCTGTATGACAAAAATTTACTCAGCTCTCCGTCAGAATGGCAAAACATTACGAATCACCGGCCTCATCGGCAGTACGTACCGTGGATAGTGGCGCTAAATTCATGGCCACGCGGTAGTTAAATGTCCATAACACCGTCAAAAAAATCCTCATATTCAATGTATTTTTACTCTAAATTTCTTCTGAGACGGACAACAGAGTTATATCACTAAATTTGTCTCCTACTTCGGAACAGAAAATACCATAATTTGCAACGAAAATGGTCAGTGATACATTTTTTTTTCATACACTTTTCGATGCATTCAAATAAATATGCTATCCAATCCACTGTCATCACAAAGTTTTGGTATTTACTTACGCATAACAAACAATGAAGAAATATTTCATTATGTTCGATTATAAAAACGTGCAATATGCAGCTATTTCAAACTGAAAATTAATACACTGGAAAATTGTGTTAAACATATACTTTGTAAATTTCGAAAAGACGTTCGTAATTATTGTTTATTTATTTATTTTCGTATTGACCAACTAGGATCATGTAACAACTTTAATTCATCTTCTTTCCCTGTTCTTTCCTAATTTTCTAATACTTCTCCCCATGTTGTCTTTTCCTTTGTTCTGTCCATTTCGTTCCAGATTTCTTATTGCTTCCGCATTGAAAGCCTTCTAAATACAGTATTTTATTCTTAAAATCTTCTCCATATGTTATTTCCGATTCTTTGATATTGTTTCTTTCTAGTTCTTTCCCTGTTTCAGTAATACATGCTACTGCCGATTTCTTCTTGCAGAAACACAGGAACATTTGTTTCGTGATCCCGTTCTCATTCATCCGGTAGTGGCGCCCAAAAAAGATTTACTTCTGATATTTTCTGTAAATTTTTGTAGATTTCCTCATTTGCTTCTCATTTTCCGGTCAACTGTAGCTGGTGTTGTACCCATTATTTTTCTAATAAACCACCTTTCAAGTATCACCATTCTGTCCAAGTTACTATTATTATTATTATTATTATTAATATTTCTATAATTTTTGATGATCGTTCGAAAACATTTGAAATGTAGCCTACGCCATCTAGTGCGTTAATTACATATAGTTTTATCCCTTGGTGTATATATCGATACGAGGCTACATCTTTGTGCAGCGAGATATGCATGGTTGAGAGATAAATAATCGGAAATATGAAGATAAGCAGATCAGTCACTACTTATTCCGATATTAACTCAAAAGTTGGAAAACTTGGATCTCTCCTCCTTAAAAAAAAACTGGATGCTTAATAAATAATAAAGAACTTCGAGAAAACTATAGCGAAGACACAAGGTAATTAAGTCATATTTTTGCAAAAATTGTTTTTCTGCCACATTACAATTCGCCTTTGATAGTTGTCTTTCGCAGAACAAATAAACCCTCGGCACTGATGTCCGCTGAACAGTTCCAATCACTATTTTTTTTATCAAATAACAAGAGACAGGTGAGGTTTGAAATTCTATTTTAAGAAGACACAAAGTCGATGCCTGTATATGAGTGATTAATGAAGTTGAAAAACGCGTTCGTCTTTGTTTCCTGATCTCCTTGTAACTATTTGTTTAAGTGAAAGACACGTTTCTTTTCAGAGGACATCCACGACTGCTGCACATTGTCAATGATAAAATCCTTTGATGATGATGATGAGTCCCATACTTCTTTACAGAGCGTAGGGGAGCGACGCGGGAGAACCGCGCCGCCTTACTAGGCAAGGTACTAGTGGAGGTGGTTTGCCATTGCCTTCCTCCGACCGTAATGGGGATGAATGATAATGATGAAGACGACACAATAACACCCAGTCATCTCGAGGCAGGAAAAATTCCTGACCCCGCCGGGAATCGAACCCGAAACCCCAATGCAGTTGTAAAAATTGTTTGTTTCCAAAAAAGCTCAGTTACCCATCCTTTGCGGACTCACTTTTTAATATGTACCTCAAGCTAGGACTTATTTTAGAAATAAATAACTTTTACAACTTAAGTGAAAGAGATTACATTTTTGTTTAGTGAGTCTAAAGTTATTCCAGGAGAAAAAACTTAGGCACTTCATCAATGACTATTTTGTGTTTATGGAAAATCGAATGAAGTATGGATAATGATATGTACGGAAGAATTATGTATAATTTTTCACTGTAACCAGTATTTGTTGCAGAGGTATCTCTACTCCTCTGTAGCTCACAAGCAACAAACTAAAAGAAACAGCAAGCTAGTCAATTCATAAAATAATTACATTCTGGTGATTTCATGGAGAGTCTTCCAAACGTAGCATTTTGACACAAGCGAAAAAATTTAGTAATGTGTGGAATAAAACCAGTTGCGAAAGGTAGTAGTCAAAAGCTCTTGTGCTGGGTTTCAACCTATATAAATAGGCCTTCTTCAGAAGTCTTATTACGTTTTACGTGCTGATAATGATGTGCCTTCAATAGATTAGTCATAATTAAAACTGCCAATCTAAAAACGTCCGTTTGGCTGTGTCATACATAACGTAATACAGATAATAGATGTGGCATATGTGGCCATGCAACTTGGTCAGTTACACGTTTATCCGTTACTGGTCACACACGCTACATCGAATATGTGCATTATTTTATGTACGAAAAAGCCAGCCGTCTGTTTTTACCAGTGTCAGTTGAGAGATTACAGGGCACCTTCACTTTTCATACGGTGTCATGCTGCTCAGTGTTCTAAGGGAACATGATCTTTATTACTTGGTTGTTATATTTGATACGATCTGACGTCATTCTTACGTTGAAACGGTTGGCAGACGTTAACGCTCTTGTTTGTCTGCTCTAGTGAAGGAATAGCGGTAAGTTTTACCTGCGTTCAAGGGAAGAGGGTGCCGAGTTAATTGACTGCAGTAAAAGCGTACGGCGGCTGAGAGCCGAGGAGTTAGATCAGATGCGAGAGGAACACAAGTCATGGGCAAATCAACTCCAGAAAAACCTACGTAAGGTAAACACCAAAGCAATCAAAGGTTTAAAATTGCACATGATGCTAATGAAGACGGCAGAGAGCGCCAAGACAGTAGCAAATTTCGCAAGACGAGTAGCAGCTGTAGCATCGAAAACGAGTAAACTCACAGAACAGCAAGGACGGGAGGCAGTGATCAATTTGCGCAAGAAGGTCGAAAGTGTGGAAAAGCGCAAAATGACGCGGAGCAGCGCATCGACACGAAAATACGTCAAGCTATGGGTCTTCATGCGATAGCGGCGATGGACAAATTAGAGTCTGAGCTGTGCAAATTAGGGACTGGTTCGGACGTGACAACTGCAACTCCAGTGAGCGAAAGTGAAGAGGTTCGGGCTCTTCTTTCGTTTAAATCTCAACAGGAAGCCATCAACACGCGCATAGAAAAGAAATTGGTGGAGGCGCTAAGGAAACAATTTCAAATACGGCCAAGCGCGAACGAAACAGGACCAGAAACAACTTCGGACGGCACCGATAACCGCATAACGTTAGCAGCGAGCAGAATACATGGTGAGATGAACGCCACATTTTCTCGAAGCCGTGGAGGCAGCACAAATGATGGGACGTCGAACGAGGACATGCAAAGGACTGATATTTTCCGTAGGACGGAAGTTGTCGACGAAACGCCATTTGATTTTCAACACTTCTTACAAGTCCAAAAATCCGAAATTTTCCGAGATGAGGGAAACTTTACTCACCCACGCACTTGGATACAGAAATTTGACCTCTCTTTACCTCCAAATTGGCCTTTAAAATACAAATTAGACTTTATTTGTGGACACTAGCAAGGGTCAGTTGCGGAGAAAATGCGCGGAATATCAGTGACGTGTAGAAGTTACCAGGAGTTCAAAGACAGATTCCTAAATATCTACTAGTCCAGGGAGACGCAAGAGCGCATAAAGTACGAGATGATTGTTGGTAAAGAATTCGAGAGTTCAGGCTACAGAAGCCCAGTCAAGTTCCTTGATGCAATGATTGACAAGAACCAGTATCTTGCCATACCATGCTCTACCGGTGAAATTATATATCACTGTTCTACCAAACTTCCGTCATCATATCAACAAGTACTAGCTGGCAGGTGTAATGGCGAGCTCAGTACCTTCCGCAACAGTCTTTACGAATTAGAGTACGCATTCCGAGCAGAGAACACAGAAGAAACTCTGACAGATACGTCGCAGGCAGTATGTTGCGTCCACAACATAACCATTCCAATAATAGGAATGGAAATGTACGAAATGGAACGCCTTACGGAAACCATTCACGGTCGGAAAATGTGGGGAGCAATGAAGTTGAACAACGAAGAGACTGGAATGAGAACCGCAATAGTTATGTACTACGCAACAGAGGCTTCCAATGGAAGGGGGAATGAAGGCTGCAGGCCACAAAATAAAGGCTCCGGTTTCAATGATAATGGAAGAGGTGCGCGAATGAAGAAAAGAGGAAATTGAAGTGGAGATCAGGCCTAGGAAATTGAGATTCGATGGCCGAATCCAGGACGAGGGGAGCGAGGAAATGACAACCAACGTCAATGACTAGTTGAATATGCAGAAGAGGCACAAAACGCGTCTGCAGCTGAACCCGGACCTAGCCTCATCAATGTTATTAGATGCGACGATATTCAAAAAACGTTACTGGAAGAAAGAGCGAGGTCCATTCATAATGACACGCATCCAGTCATTAGGGTAACCATAGCAGGAAAGGAAGTTAAAGCAATCCTGGATAGTGGTAATGAGATTTCGGCCATTGCGGAAGAGACTTATAGACGCTGTAAGGGACTGCAATACTGGACGGAACTAACGGTGAAGAGATTAAGAATAAAAGGAGCAGTAGTAGGGAAGCTAACTGAAGTGAACATGCAGACAAGGCTAGAGCTACTTTGTCAAGATCACCTGCTGGTGGAAAACTTCCTGATCGTGCCAAAACTGGCAACTGATCTGATCATTGGAACCGCTTTTCTAAGCGAGTACAATACAATACGGGAGCTAGGACGTGGTACAGCGACATTAAATAATGATAAAAGCATCATGCTTCGATTCCTTGATCGGGCGGTACGAGCGCATGTCCCGGTGAGGTGCCTTAAGATCTTCGTAGATTCAGAAGACTGGCATTTACGAAAGTTGAAATCAGTGTCGAGGGATGAAAGGGATTCCCACTATGACCCAGAGGACACCGAAGACGAGATCTGTCAGGCGATACAAGAGATAGGTTTGTGGTATTGACAATATTACCGAAGAGGAGAGGGCAAAACTACAAACAGTGCTACTGAACAATACTTAAGTGTTCCTACCTAAGACAGGAGCCATCAATAATATCCAGTATGCGTTCCGTGTCAAAGAACATGAGTAGTTCTTAGTCCCACCTTATCCCATTCCCATTGCATACAGAGAGAAAGTCCGAAAAAAAGTACGGAGGATGCTGCAAGAAGGGATCATTGAAACTGGTGTGTCCACATACAATTAGCCATTGCGGGTAGTTGACAAGAAGGGTGGGTCGATGAAGCTGGTGCTTGATTCGAGGCAAATCACCACGATGATCTTGCTGGAAACAGACAGTCCGGAGAAGCTGGAAGATCTCTTGCAAGGATTTTATGGTGTCAAAGTGTTTTCGTCCATTGACCTCCGTTAAAGTTTCTGGCAAATTTAATTACACCCTTCGTATCGTCAGTGCACGGCTTTCCTAGTTGAAGGGCACTGTCATCAGTTGCGGCGATTGCCCTTTGGCCTCAATATATCGTCCGCAGCGTTCATTAGGGTGCTGAACGGAATTTTTACAGAAAGTCTGAAGAACTACATCACGTGCTATGTTGACGATATCCTCATTGCAAAGCCCAATTGGGACGAACACAACAAGGTCCTTGGCGAACTAGGAACACTAAGGCAATATAGTGTTACAACTAATTTCGAAATATCTTTTTTCAGATCGAGGAAGGTGGATTTTCTTGGGCACGTGATATCATCAGAAGGGATTGCACCTAATCCGGAAAAACTCGAAGCAATAGCCCAATTCCCGGGACCACAGACCAGAAAGGACCTCAGAGGGTTCCTGGGAGTCGAAAATTTTTATGAGAAGTTTATTAGGAACTTGACAGTGGATTTTTGCATGTGGACTGATGCAGAGAAAACAGGACTTGGAGTAGTAATATTCCAACAAATTATGGACACATTAGTAAACAAGACCATAGCATTTGGAGCCGAGTCCTTACGAAGTGCGAAAGGAAATACTCAGTCACTGAGTTGGAGGCATTGGCTGTCGTATGTGCTTTCAAATTCAAATATTTCCTGCTTGGACGCAAGACCCAGGTCTATACAGACCACAGAGCGTTTGAATTTTTGCTGTCGGCAAAGTTGGGACACGATAGGCCGACACGGTGGGTTTTATTCCTCCAGAAATTTGACTTCAGCATCACACACGTCCCGGGAAAAACAAATGTAATTGCGGATGCACTTTCACGTTCGCCGATTGGGAGACCAGATGCAAAGGGAGAAGATGCGGAGGATAGTCACTTTAGTCTATTCTACCTGCGGGGAATCGCTTTCGAGAACTTCATGACTGCATCATTATGGGATATAAGAAGAGAGCAGATAAAGATCCGGAATTGAAGCACCTGAAAGAACGTTGGAAGAACCGCCAGGAAGTTGAATTACGAATGTTCTACCTTGTAAGGAAGGGGATCTTATTCCAATCAGCACGATATGGAGCTTTCGAATTAGTTAATAAGTTAATCTGGTACACACACTTAAGTTACTGTCACTTCGGACCACGGAAATGCTTCCTTAAATTGAAGGATCTGTGTCATTTTAAAGAAATTTAAAGACGGAAAAGGAAGGTTCTATCCGTAGGCAAGGCCAGTCAGAAGGCAAAACCAGGCAGCCAGACAATGAAGGCACCGCTCCATCCAATCGTTCCGAACAAACTGCGACACATGGCGGCCGCGGACTTAATGGGCCTGCTCCCGGCGACTCGGCGCGGTTTCCGATACATTGTCGTAGTCAATTGAATTAACATCGAAGTTTGCTACATTTACTCAGTCACGACGAGCCACGACAGCCACTGTTTGCAAAGCGTTAACGAAAGACTTCCTAGCTTAAGTGGTGAGGAAGGCCAAACTTATTACAGACAATGGGGCTCAATTCAGGTAAAAAAGATGGACACGCTGGAGAGATATAGGATGGCACCCATTTACATATCGGGACATCACCCGAGTTCGAACCCCACCGATCGATGGATGAAAAACCTGGAGAATCTGTGTCGTATCTACTGTCATCGACAGCACAGCACATGGGACGTGATCTACATCTACATCTACACCTACATCCATACTCCGCAAGCCACCTGACGGTGTGTGGCGGAGGGTACTTTGAGTATCTTTATCGGTTCTCCCTTCTATTCCAGTCTCGTATTGTCCGATTGTCGGTATGCCTCTGTGTGGGCTCTAATCTCTCTGATTTTATCCTCATGGTCTATTCGCGAGATATACGTAGGAGGGAGCAATATACTGCTTGACTCCTCGCTGAAGATATGTTCTCGAAACTTCAACAAAAGCCTGTACCAAGCTACTGAGCGTCTCTCTTGCAGAGTCTTCCACTGTACTTTATCTACTATCTCCGTAACGTTACTAAATGATCCTGTAACGAAGCGCGCTGCTCTCCGTTGGATCTTCTATCAACCCTATCTGGTACGGATCCCATACCGGTGAGCAGTATTCAAGGAGTGGGCGAACAAGTGTACTGTAACCTACTTCCTTTGTTTTCGGATTGCATTTCCTTAGGATTCTTCCAATGAGTCTCAGTCTGGCACCTGCTTTACCGACGATTAATTTTGTGTGGTCATTCGATTTTAAACCACTCCTAATGCCTACTTCCAGATAATTTATGGAATTAACTGCTTCCAGTTGCTGACCTGCTGTTTTGTAGCTAAATGATAAAGGATTTTCTTTCTATGTATTCGCAGCACATTACTCTTGTCTACATTGAGATTTAATTGCCATTCCCTGCACCATGCGTCAATTCGTTGCAGATCCTCCCGCATTTCAGTACAATTTTCCATTGTTACAACCTCTCGGCATACTACAGCATCATCCTCAAAAAGCCTCAGCGAACTTCCGATGTTATCCACAAGGTCATTTATATATATTGTGAATAGCAACGGTCCTACGACACTCCCCTGCGGCACACCTGAAATCACTCTTACTTCGGAAGACTTCTCTCCATTGCGAATGACATGCTGCGTTCTGTTATATAGGAACTCTTCAATCCAATCACACAATTGGTCTGATAGTCCATATGCTCTCGCTTTGTTCATTAAACGACTGTGGGGAACTGTATCAAACGCCTTGCGGAAGTCAAGAAACACGGCATCTACCTGGGAACCCGTGTCTATGGCCCTCTGAATCTCGTGGACGAATAGAGTGAGCTGGGTTCCACACGATCGTCTGTTTCGAAACCCATGCTGATTCCTACGGAGTAGATTTCTAGTCTCCAGAAAAGTCATTATACTCGAACATAATACGTGTTCCGAAATTCTACAACTGATCGACGTTAGAGATATAGGTCTATAGTTCTGCACATCCGTTCGACGTCCCTTCTTGAAAACGGGGATGACCTGTGCCCCTTTCCAATCTTTGGAACGCTACGCTCTTCTAGAGGCCGATGGTACAGCGCTGCATGAAAGGGGGGGGGGGGGGGGGGGCGGCAAGTTCCTTCGCGTACTCTACGTAAAATCAAACTGGTATTCCATCAGGTCCAGCGGCCTTTCCTCTTTTGAGCGATTTGAATTGGTTTTCTATCCCTCTGTCATCTATTTCGATATCTATTATTTTGTCATCTGTGCGACAATCTAGAGAAGGAACTACAGTGCAGTCTTCCTCTGTGTGATATTGCGCGACTTCCAAAATGTCGTGAATGAACTTTCACATGGTTCAGCTCTCTTGGCACCAATAACTGTGTTGAAGAACAGGGAGCCACCAGAGAAAGTACGGGAGCCAGTGGAATTTCCGTGGCGGAAACAGATTCCGCGCCGAAAGATAGTCGCGATGGCGCTGAAAAGGATTCGGGAAGCTGGAAGGAGAAGGAAGGAGAGAGAAGATAAGAAAGCCCGGGTCCGTGAATTTCGCGTTGGACAGAAGGTTCTCGTCAAATCGTTTAGGCTCTCCAAAAAACAGAAGAAACAGTGCCAGAAGTTCAACATGTATAACAGACCGCTTCGGATACGCCGTGTCGCGCACAAGAATGCATATGAGCTGGAGTTCCTGAGATCTGGATGATCGGTAGAAGTGCATCACATATCGCACATTAAAACCTTCACGATATCAGCAGTTACAGCAGGAAGAAGGAGAAGAGAAGAATATAGAAGGGGGTACATACTCTGGCAATTTCTTATTCTGAACAAGCCACAGGTAGTTTAAAATGGTCGGTGATAGCCAAACATAAGCATAGTAGCATACGTTTCGTTTACTTAAAAGACAACATTCATTTCTTTAGATTTTTTTGTAATTCCACCATGATAATTAGCATAGGAACATCTCCCATTACTGCTAGTCGTAAGAGTCAGGTATTGTTAGAATTTCACTATACAAGTATTTCTTCGTAACATGTATCAAGTTTATAGATGTACAGATGGTCATTCCAGAGTTGATTAATTACAATTGTTGAGAGTAGAAATGTGCCGATTTCACGATGGAAACTTCGTTGTTTATTTGTATACTATTCCGCGTGAGTTAATGTGTTCTCATAGCAGTTTTGCAGTTTGCACGGGACGACAGAATCAGGTGTTAGAACAACGATAGAATTTTATACCTTCGAGTCCGAAACTAGTGCACGAGTGTTGGGGACGGAATTCTTCTTGTAACATCTTGGAGTTCACCTAAAATCAAATTTTTTCTGTTTATTGTGTTTGCATTGCAGTAAACGCTCTTGTACGATCTGGTATGTAATTCGTAGTATAGTGGGTGAGAGGGGCGCCGTTGAGATTAGTTTGAGAGACCCAGGGAGGTATTTTGCAGGATGGTCGTGTTGATTTTCTTGTGTGCTTCGACGTGGTTTGTGGCCATTGCCCAGTGCAGTGTGTCTTCGCTGTGGGTTGATTATTGTCATCGCCAGTGGCGCGATGTATTTGTGGTGTCTTTTTCGTCTATGGATGTCGCCTTGGGTGTGATGTTTCTAGCGAATAGGATATTTTACTAGAATGTGGTTTCACAGAGGGCTATTGCATCTTATGCGATTGTTGTTCACTGTAGGTATTCGCTTGTGGTTTTCGCATGTGGTTTTCCGCACTATTGTGTGATGATATTCGTGTGGGCTTTCGCGAGTTCGTGAGCGCCTGAGTGGTAGATCTTCGACGATAGTCTGTGCTAAGTGGCGTGAGCATGGAATGTGCGAGTCACTTTATATGTTTTTGCAGAGTGAGGGAAGCACACCATCAATTTGTAAGAAAGAGAAGAACGGAAGAAAAATAGCATTGCAGTGAAATGTCGCTAATGTCTTGTGCGTTTTCTTTTTTTTTTACGTTTGTTTCAGCAGCTGGAGTGAAAAATTTGTACACCGTCCTGAGAAACTTTTGCGCCAGTTTCAGCAAAATAAATAAATAAATTTCGGAGCAGTTGTTTTGCCACACAGCAAAGAGAACAGACTGATGACATCGGCACTCATCGAGATGCACGCCATACACCCGCATTAGTGCCACCATAACTACTAAGTAATGGGAAAGTTTAGTGCCTTCAGTATTTCATATATATTCTATAGTAATTGCGTTGCATGAATAAGTAGTAGACTTAAATGGTGTGAGAGTGTCTGAAGTGAATGTGTAGTCTAACAAGGGGAGGCCGCCAATTGTGAAATTCAGATTCGATTCATACTGCGCATAATAAAAGCTCATGGCCAGAGGTGTAATGTGGCAAAGCACCAAGATGCACTTATCAGCCGTTGTCGAGAAAATCGACAGTTAAAAGAAACCGTTGCGGTGAAAGAATCTCTACGAGTACTAGTTTCCTACAGCGTCGTGGCGTAGCGGTATGCGCTCGGGTTCGTAATCCGAAGGTCGCCGGATCGAATCTCGCGCCATGCAACATTTTTTTTTTTAGTATTTGTTTTTTGTAATTCATATATATATATATATATATATATATATATAATTCCCGGCAATCAGTTGCAACAATTATGCGTATAATAAGTTGTTGAAAGTCGTCTGTCGTGGAAAAACTGGCGACTTCGAACATCATTATGTTTTCCGCAAACAAAGTTGTATTTCACAAATGTTGTTAATTGTCTTCATAATGTTAACCACGTATAGTTAACGGAAGACGTAGAAACGATATTCCGAAGCGAATACGTATAGCGTAAGTCAAACGTTCGAATTAGAATAGAGACCCCAGGAACACAAATTTGCTGTGGCAGGTATAAAATATAAACTCCGTTACTCGCTCTTTACACTTGAAGTACAGATGTTGAATGGGCCGAAACGAGCCGCCGCATAACAGCGTAGTTGCGTGCTAACTTCGAAAGAAGGTAGATGCGGTCCCTAGCGCAACTTATAACATCGTCGAAAATCAGTGCGGACGGGAGAGCTTTGGTACACCCTGTTAAACAAACGGAAAAATGGAGGCGGTACAATTGGAGAGCGATCCGCCTTCATCAACATGCATAAGCAATTCATTAATATATATAT
Organism: Schistocerca serialis cubense; assembly: GCF_023864345.2. Classification (NCBI taxonomy): domain Eukaryota; kingdom Metazoa; phylum Arthropoda; class Insecta; order Orthoptera; family Acrididae; genus Schistocerca; species Schistocerca serialis. The sequence goes on along the minus strand of NC_064646.1, from coordinate 212,582,417 downwards.
ATATATATATATATATATATATATATATATATATATATATATTTGAATTACAAAAAACTAATAATAAAAAAAAATTCATGGCGCGAGATTCGATCCGGCGACCTTCGGATTACGAACCCGAGCGCTTACCGCTGCGCCACGACGCTGTAGAAAATTATTAATCGTAGAGAGTATTTCACCACAATGGTTTCTTTTAACTGCCGATTTTCTCGACAACGGCTGAGAAGTGCATCTTGGTGCTTTGCCACATTACACCTCTGCCCATGAGGTTTTATTATGCGCAGTATGAATCGAATCTGAATTTCACAATTGACGGCCTCCCCTTGTAAGCCGGCTTAGTACTTTGAGTTGCATGAAAGGATGTGGGAAATTAACACTACACTGTCATACATTACGAAACCTCACTCACTATTTAGACACAGAAAATTAATCAATTAAAATTATTGCTGTAATACCAGCAAAGAATAATTGCAGAATAGAATAAGATTTTATTTTTGTCAAAAGAGGTCTGTAAACCATTTTGGTTTTTTTTTTTTTTATTCTTGGTGTAATTATGCAAAGCAATCCTTTACAATTTCGTTGTAATTCTCCCTGTATTTATGCTGTAAACATATTTGTAAAACCATGGCACTAAGCCTACATGTAAGCATTGTGCAGACTGCAGGAGCTGAGTGGATGGCGACGTATCAGGCAGTTGGAGAGGTTGCTGACACCTGAGCCACCATAGCAGCTGGGCAGACGGGGCACCAAGCAGACAGGGCAGTCAAGGTCGTCCGCTAGCCCTGTGAAAAGCAAGGGGGCGCAGCTCTCTGCAGGTGGCGGTGACCCACATAGTGACTGCAGCGCAGCTGGTCGACATGATGTCATCGCGCTATGTGAATGAAGGCAGGTGCAGACGCGCCTCTGCGTTCCACGAGCTGTCAACAAAGGGCTGGTACCCTGGTAACACGCGAGCAATTTTGCCACAGTTTCTGGCTTACAAAGTCCCTAGGGACCTACCGCTGAACGGAAGGGCGAGGCTGCAGAGGGCTGTTTGGAGGTACTTACGTCTCTGGAGACATGTGTCAGTGCAGACAGCAGCGACAGGAGGTGATTCACCTCAAACCTGTATCCATATGCTGCCCGGCTCATCCCATGAACGTCTTCCACAATGGTAATGCGTCGCCGATTACCACGTCATCCAAGATGGCCAGTAATCGAGACGCCAGTGATTGCTGGCCACTCATAAGGAGGAGGTCCTGTGACACTGAGGCCGCTGCCTGTACTGTACATACCTAGTAGAAGGGGTAACCCACCTTGGCAGACTCATCCTACATAGCTGGCACATCTAACCTGTTACATGACGTGTGCAGTGCTGTGTTTCATCATGTGACAATTGTAAATTTAAAAATCGCACTCCTTAAAGATCTTTGAGAAGGGAACTGTGGGAGTGATCTGATGTTTTTCATTAATTTGTTTTATATGTGCCTTGCTGTTTTCATTTTTACAAGATTACATGTATTTTCTTTGTTTTGTACCAAGTTTTATTTTTTCTTAATGAACTCATGTATTATTTTTTGTTTTGTGTAAAGATTCACTTGTTTTATGTCACTATGTTGTTTGTTGACACATCTTTGTACTAAAGGAACAGATGACACATGCCACATGAACAGTATGAATTCTTTTATACTGGGTGAATGTGAGAACGTTTGTGATCAATGTTCTGACAAGGAATAATGCAGCCGCATGTATAAGTGAGCAGGGGCAGTAATTTTCCATGGGGCAGAGAATCCTCAAGACAACAATATTATATTCTGGTTAGGCAAAGAACATTCTCTGGCCCCAGTTTCAGAATGAATGAGTAGATAAATGTCTGCATGACCCTGTAACCGTTTAGTAACTGTCATTAAAGTCTGGGTCTACAAGAATATGACTCGTTGGTATGCCCATCACATTTTTATTTCTCACTTTATTTTGTAGGCATGCAGCAGAGAGTGTATGTATGACCCCTGGTTCAATGTGGTAAAGATGGGGTATAACATTGTGCTGGGATTTATGATGAACAATTTATTTCTTTGATAATGACCCAAATAAAGCGTCACAATTTTTCTGTTCCATTTCACACAAATCATATTAAAGTGTGACACTCCCCAAGAATAAATTTGAGAGTAATGAGGAGGTTGTGAGATATCGCAGGGCACTCTCGCTTTTGATAGGGTGTCATGCTGCTCAATGTTCTTTGGGAAGATGCTCTTTATTACTTGGTTGCTATATTTGATACAATCTGACATCATTCATATGATGAAATGGTTGGCAGTAGTTAACGCTCTTTTGCTTGTGTGCTCTAGTGAAGGAATTGCAGAAACCTTTACCTTCATTCAAAGGAAGAGGGTTCCAAGTTAATTGACTGTAGCAAAAGTGTACGGTGGCTGAGGACTGAGGAGAGCGTTTTTTCTGTGCAACCTGGGTAAAAACGTTTGCAGACTGCCAAGTCCGCCGGTCTCTTTGTGCAGACATGTTGAGTGGCATCGCTCGGTCGTCGGTCGCGTCCAGGTAGGCTGACTAGCGCCGAGGAGTCGCTGGAGCTATGAGCAGAGCATTGATGACTGGCAATAAAGGAGAGGATGGGCCGTTGTTAGATAGGAACCTGATGAGATGGCTGTGAGTTTCTGCGAATTTCTGTGGGACAGGTTAGTGGCGCCCAGGCGTCCAGACTCTGCTACAAAACATATTTGTGAAGGCATGAGGCTTTTAGCGAGTTAATGGCCGTTCTTTGGAAAATTCGAAATGGGCGCAACAGGAGAGATAACCATCTTTTTATGGAGGGCTGCGGTTCCATCCAGGTCACGCTTTTAGCAAAGACACGGCGTAAACATGTGGGAAAGAGACTGTGAAGCTGAATCTTTTTTCCTTTTCTCCCAATTAATTTTAAAGTCGCTGGTTGGTCAAATCTGTGTGTGCAGAGCAGGGGGGCAGTCTCCCAGCTTCGACTGCCACGCTCCAGCTCGTGATTGGCTTGTGCTTAAGTGAGGGTAGTCTAAGATGTAAATGTGCTATGCTAACAAGCTGGCAAGGAAAGCTGAGAGAAAGAGAAGAGCACACTCTTGTACTGGCGTTTCACTAGCAACGAATGGCAGGTCTGTACCTAAACAGTGAGACTTGTGTCCTTTGCTACTGTGCCAATTAGAGCCTGTGCCAGTCACCATCTGGACTGTGAGAGGTACTGCTGCTTGCATCAAGCACACAACGAGTGATGCATGGGTGTACTTGCGCGTATTTGTTCTGAGTCAACCATCTAAACGTTTGACATATTCTATCATGCATAGTCATGTCACAGAGTCAGATTGTTTTGGCAGACCAGAAAATTGGTCCACCTGCACACTGGAATCCACCAGGGTTTCAGAGGCTCATAGGGAAGTATCCGTGTTTCGAATCAGCTGAACGCGAGACCATGTACTTGCATTTTTTTTGGGCACCTGCCATTAATAACAGATTGCTGCCATCCATGGCTGCAGTCGCCGAACGCATCGTGGTGCGCCGCCCTGACCAGCAGAAGAGTAAAGTATTCGCTGCTATGGCGTAGGGTTCCAATATATGCTTCTCAGCACCCTGTTCTTTGGAACCATATTTTTCTTTATGGAATAGTAGAATATAGATGCTTGATAGTAGCGTACTGTTCGGGCCATACCACGGATGTATGAACTCAGCTAAAGCGATTAGTTCTGGTTAGTGACATGTGTTGATCCCCAGCAGATCACTTTGTTCACCATAGACCGCATATCACTGAAAGCGTTTGTCAAAACAAAAAATGTTTGTGTGGCGTTTCTTTAGCCGCCTTTTGTCATGTGATTTTAAAAACGATTAAATCAATTGTTAGTTAGGCCACAACTCCGCCCAGTGTTAAAGTCTTGATTGCAATTGAAACAGGGAAGCTTGAACAATTTTAATTATGACTAAGTGTACTGGCGGCACATCATGATCAGCATGTAAAACGTAATAAGACTTCCAAAGGAGAACCTTAGGTTAAGAGCTTTTGACTACTACCTTCCACAACTGGTGGATGTTTTTATTCCATATATTACATATGAACAGGTGTTGCTGTAGCCATGCTTAAGATTCAAAAGTTATATTACTGGACCATGCGAAAGAATGTTGCAAATTTGGAAGCAACGCACTTCTTCTGAGATGAGGGAATAGTTGGTGAATACTGATGAACGAATGCGACATTCTTCACGTTGTATATATCCACTGCATATTCTGAACATGAACAAAGACATCTTCCGTGCGGCTACTCTTCCCGACATCTGATTGTGGCTGCCTGTTGCCAACACAACTGGTTTCTGAGAGTCGTCCTGAAGACCAAAAATCTGTGACTTGTTGACTAAATCTTTGACCAAAGGGTAATATAGAAGAGGAACTTTCGTGTCTTGTACACATCGAAAAGTCACCCTGTGTGCTGGGCGCCCCATTTATACTGACCAATCCAAATAACATTTTGTCCAGAAGACAAATAAAAATGTATCAAGCAACTGATGTTTAGCTACCAGGAGGGCATAAACGAGCGTGAGTGCCTTTCGTGTAACTTTGTTCATTACGAAAACAGGATCAGTAGTAAGTCTTTTTCAAATTGCACCATATATTTTTATGCAGTTCAGTTCCTCCCCTCAAGATCTATTCAAAAACGTATCACAGTATAGCATTAATGTAACATAATGTAGCTGAAAACGAAACGCAAAACTAGCTTTAACTCTCCTGTACCAGCACGTCGTGGAGGTACCCAGGATAACACAACCCATCCACTTGCTGAAGTTGACAGCAGAAAATGGAAGCATAAGCAAAATGCACTCCGTTCATTATATCTATCGTCTTCAATTGAAAGTTTGTGTGAGTACAATGTACACCAACGAAGACAAAGTAGAACGCTGTTCATCTACTCAAAATGTTATTTAACAGAATGGCAATTGCAATAATGTTTTCTTGTTTACAATACAGTAACGTGTAGTACAGTACTGTAGTACTTTTAAACGTTGCGTTGCGTACAGTGAAGCCAGTCTTTGATAGTGCTCACAAAAAACCTTCAGCTGAACACGGCTGACTGAATGACCGGAATACAATTTCCTTGTGTTTTTATTTGTTTACTGTCAGCTCCAAATAATAAGGATATAAGATGAGAATCAACAAAAATAAAAGAGAGGCAATGGAAAGTAGCTAAATCAAATCAGGCAAGGCTAAAAAAATTAGAAAGGTTCAAATGGCTCTAAGGACTATGGGACTTAACATCTGAGGTCATCAGTCCCTTAGGTTTAGAACTACCTAAACCTAACTAACCTAAGGACATCAAACACTTCCGTGCCCGAGGTAGGATTCGAACCTGCCACCGTAGCAGCCACGTGGTTCTGGACTGAAGTGACTAGAACCGCTCGGCCACTGCGGCCGGATAAACAAATTAGAAAATGAGAGGCTAAAACGAGTAGATAAGTTATGATGGTTATGGGCAAAGCAGATAAGAAACAAAATACAGAACGGTAATAAATTTAAGTGTTAGGAGGTTCTTTTCTTAAAGTCTTTAATGTGTAGCGTAGTACGGAAGTGGAACGTGTATGATAAATAATTTAGTCAAGAGGAGACTAGAAGCTTTTGAATGTGGTGTCACAGAGGAATCCTGAACATTAGAGGGGTACATCGCATACCTAATGAAGGGGTACTGAACAGAACTGAAGGGAAAACAAATTCATGGCACAGCTTGAATAGAGAAGAGATTGACTGATACAACTCATTCTGAGGCATGTAGTAATCGTCGTTTCATACTGGAGGGCAGTGTGGATGGTAGTACTAGAGAAAACTATGCATGGCTCTACTCTCCATATTTATTCAAGATGACGGATACAAGATGGCGGTGATAGATATGGCAATGCCACAATGACCTCAAGGCAGGAGTTCAAATTTTGGCTGGAATATAGTTCAATCCCTCCCCTGCCCCCTCCCCTTCCCTAGAAAATGGCGGGAAGTCCAAATTTTGGTGGTAAAGTAGGTCACTTGGGCTACTTCCACTAACCTAAACCCCTCCCCTCCCCCCTCCCCACACCTCCTATAGAAAATGGTGGGAAGTTCAAATTCCAGCAGGACAATGCAACATACCACAGCAACCTTCACTAACCTAAGAAAGTGGAGGGAGAAAAGGATACTTAGGCTACCTCCACTAACCAAAGTTATCTGGCCACCACGTTTTTCTAGGAATTGGCTGGAAAAGGACTCAGCCTGTGCAGGATAGGATGGACATAAGTTTTCATTTTGCATGCAGTGTTTATTTAAACAATTTGAGGCAGAAGCTCCATCCAGTGTCTTCACCATGAGGTCTAGAGTCCAGCTGACCTTGTACACAGTACCTCCACCAGAGAGCACTGTTGTCCCTTCCATGTTGCAATCCAAGATGAAGGTCCATGGGAAAAATAGTGGGAAAAGGACTCAGCATGTCTTTATTTGAACAATCTGAGGCTGTACCTCTGTCCAATGTGTTCACCATAAGGTCCAGAGTTGCACTAACCTAGTAGACAATATCACCACCAGAGGGTGTCATCTCCCCTCCCATGATGTAAACCAAGATGGCGGTCTGGAGGGGAAAATGGTGGGAAAAGGACTCAGCCTGTGCTGGGCTGCTGCGTATGATGCATGTAAGTCTATCTTACAGACAGTCTTTATTTAAACAGTTTGAGGTAGTAGCTGCATCCACTGTGTCACCATGAGGTCTGGAGTCCAATTGACACAGTATGCAGTACTGCCACCAGAGAGCGCTGTCGACCTCCCACGACATAATCCAAGATGGCGGTAAGGGGGGAAAATGGCGGGAATAGGACTCAACCTGTGCTGGGCTGCTGGAGAGAGGAAGGAGTGTACTTTATTTATTTTTGGAACAATTTATATAGGAATGAATTTCACGTAGTATATTTATTACACAGATACAAAATAATCACTCTGACTTGCTTGGGGTCACAACATATAGTTTACAGACCTGAAAACTAACATAAACTGTCGAAATAATACAGTGCACTGATGTACAGACAGGCAAACAAGTCGTAAATTACCAAATAATGAGGTACACAGCATACAGCCCTGGAAAATACTCATAAACTGTCGAAATAATTCAGTGCACTGATGTACAGACACGCAAAATACTCGTAAATCACGGAAATAACGCAGTACACTGATGTACAGACACACAAACAAATCGTAAATTACCGAAATAATGTACTACATAGCATACAGACCAGCAAATTACTCATACACCACCGAAATAATGCAGTATACTCATGTGCAGACACGAAAACAACTCGTAAATTGTCAAAAGATAATGCATGTGTAACGCTATGCAAATGCTCACAGTGCTCAAACAGCCGAAAATAATGCACTGCGCAAACATTCATTGCAAGAAAAAAATGAAAACGCCTTCGAACTATCGTCAACTGCAAACTGTTCCAATATGCACACACATCGATGCTGCCATAAGCCTCCACCATACACAAGCCAGTGCTGGGAGCCATCACTCTCACGCCACTGCTGCCAACAGCAAGCAGGCGAAAGACGCGTCTACAGTTAGAGTTCTTCGAGTGTTATACTGACATCATGTGTATGTAAATAAGCGCCACGTCATCCTCTGGGTCATGCATGCATGTTTACCACTGCTAACGCAAAATCTCTCTCTACCTGTGGATACAGACGTCACAGGTCGCACTATAGAAATCTGTTCCAGAATAGCACAGGCACCATTGTACCTAGCGATCATAAATGAACATGGGAGCTGCATCTAGCCATGCACACATGCTTACCTGCCCAGCATGGCTGACGGATTACTGCAAAATGTTTGCATAGCGACCAGGACTTGTTTACGAAAATAGCACAGAATAACACCAATTGCATACTTCCCGATGGTCTCATGAGACATCACTTGTTCCCCTCCTGGAAATGGTGATGTTCTGTTGTCAAAATACATCTCAGAAACGTTAAACACTTTCACTGCTAAAAGCCTTCATCATATCTGTGCACACTCGCGAAAACACTGTTAATCATAAAATCATTTTTGTTATTTGGAAAAAGAGCACTGTCTAAGCACAGATTTGGGGGGGGGGGGGGGGGGGGGGAATAGAAAAATTATGCAAACAGAATTGGAAGCACTGTCCTACAGAAGGGAAAATGGTGGGAATTTCCAGTATCCCACAGCTACTGGTCTGGAGATGTCCTAATGCCACAGTGGCAGATGAGTGATAACATCCCCGCCAGAGATGGATGGTCTCCTTCAACTTGTCTTTCAATACTACCTAATGCAGAACTCTCCATAAATACTTTGCTTCCATCTTATTCGAATCAGTTTGCAGAGGCTCCTATGTCCTGGCACAAAGGATGTCTTGTGAATGAATGAAGCATTGTGATTGACTCTTATTGAATTTACCGCCAAATTATTGATTATACAGGTGTGGAAGCACTGTCCACCTTTTTTTTCTTCCTGCACATGAGACTTTCAGTGGCAAGAAAATCTGTTTTGTACAGACCATATTGCACCGACAATTAAACTCTGAAAAGTGGCCTACAGATCGTCAAATACAGAAACACTCTTACTCAATTACACCGCTCTGCCATTGAGGGTGGGAGCTTGAATATCAGAGCACGAAACCGATCTCCAACTCAACAATATATCACTGTGTACTCTCTCGATGTAGTAAACATACAATTTGTATCCCGCACCATACAAAATTGCCCCTTTTACATAATTCATGTCACTATCAGCTACCAAACACTTGTACATGAACCGTGAAGAAAGACCGCACCATATATACTCCTCACTGCACTAGATATTGTCCCTGCAGCCGAAGGTCACAAGTCATCCACTCCCGACGCGTGGCCAGAGTGCCCTCAGTGGACCAAAGTTACTCTCAGAACTGTTCTATGAATTCAGGGTCAGCTACCCAAGGCACAAACGCATTACTGTTTCTGGACCCGACTTGCCTGCTTGCTTGCTTTTCTAAACACATCTCCAGACTCTGGGATTACAAGAACACATGTATTTTCACATTGTTTGCCATAATATTATACCATTTCGGTGATATTTCTCGATATCAAGCACATAGCAGTATACTACTGATCGCTCGTGCAACATAATTCTGGAGATATAGACTGGAAATTATTTCTCTTCAAACCCGAACTTCAGGGAGGTGGAGTGTGTTGTAAACACTGAGTAACTAGAAGCTTATCCTGTCTGTGAAGACTTTTACGTGAGAACTTGAAAAAAATTAGAGGAAACTGATATTTCCACTTGCAAATACTGATGTCAGTGATATAACAGATTCCAAATCATCCTTTTAATTGACAAAGTCAACTAAGGTGTTCCTCATGTCTAAAAAACCAACAAACGTGTCCCCCACCCGTCTTTCACCTGCTAGATGCACTCACACACACCACAATCGATGTTCTCTCAACTAAATAAAGACAGAAATGCAAAGAAGCAGTCAATCGGACAGTTTACACGGGAGGTAATAATGGTCCAGTGCAAACACACATCCATATTGAATCTTATCAAATTTCCATACAATCACAAAAGCTGTCTAACACACCTAAGTATTAGGTTGCTATTCGGCCGTCTAGAGGACGACACGGTTAAGTCAGCAACATTTCTACACCCCAAAAGATCTCTCCATTCAGACAGCTCCTACTGTTTGCCAGAAAAGTGAATCATTTCCGCCACAGGCCAGCAGCGCTGCAGGTCAAGCATACATAGACAGAATCATCATTCAAGGAAAAACAACCAGCCTCATATATCTTTTATCACTGTACTTACAATTAAATGTTACTGTAGTGGCACCACTGTTTAGGATAGGGAAACTTAGTTTTGTGCAATATTCTGAGCACAAGTTACAGCCAGGTGTGGGCTGGATTGCAGTGGGTTACGCATACCAACATTTGAGAAGTAGAATGGAGGCCACAGGGCTGTTGAACCAATGAAATGCATAAATGCAGTGGTTCGCATGGCACAAGCTACAGGCAGAAGGGGCCCACTGGCGCAACCAGGGTGTGGTGAGTATGTGAGTCAGAGCGGTGCATTAGCAAAAAAGGGTGCATAGCTGTGTATAAATAGGTGCAGTTCTCTAATGAGATTCATTCAAGTGTGGCGGCTCTCCTGGACAGTGGGGCATGTCACACCACTGGGCTACATACAGCAACAGATGGGGCACCAGCATCCCAATCCATGGTGGGTCGTTGGTTTGACCGTCTGAGGCCGATGCTGGGTCCACAGTCAGCCAGCGACGGGCCACTCTTTGGCTTGCTAACATTGGCAGTCGTCTCGGCTCCCAACACACACCAGAGAGATCCCAAGGCGAGGGTCCACAGATTCAGATGCCGGATCGCGCGCACTCATTGTCGCCACTATGCCAGCAAGGAAGAAACAGCAGCGGGGCCAGCCTACAGCGCCCAACGGAGCAGCATGGAGTCAACAAGGATCGAGGCCACTGAGTCAGCTGCTGATGCTGCCATTCTGACGTAATCGGAACTCGGCAGCTGGTGTACAAGGCCGGCTTGACACAGCAGCGCATTGCACTGGGTCACTGGGGTGGTGGCCTCAGCATTGTGGGACCCTGTGACGTGGACCGAGGTGAACGGGGCACTTAGTGGAAGCAAATAAATCATTTGGAAAGTTCTCGCCGAATTTTAATATGGCACCTCTTGGCACCCATCCACTACATTTGGAGTCTTACCGCTACATTTTGTCATCTTAATACATTTGGTGGCAGAAGTAGCCATTACATTACAATCGCAGTTTCAGTTGAATGACATTTGACAGTGAGCGAAGTATTGGAAATACTGATTGCTGTCACTCTGGAAATATAAATATCTGTACCATTTTTATGACTTGACATACTCTTCCCTTTGCTATCACAGTATTCCACACCAAATCCATACCTCCCTTACAATTGGACATAGTCAATTCCTTTGCACATGTCAGAACACACACACATACTTTATAAGCCTGATGCTCATAGCAAACCGATCATGCACACACACTACTAAGTATAATACTTCGCCAGTTATTGATTGCCGGCGATGGGAAATAATACTGACTGAAAATCAGTGATAGGTGGATGTGTCTCATAAGTTTTCTTGCGAGCGCCACTAACTTCATCCAATAGAGAGCTTGATAAGATTTTTACCGCATATATATTGAAAATAAGTACCGTCTGCATGCTGGCATTGCACACATGTGAGACCCTATTAAATATATGGCTATTGATCCATTGCACAGACCAGTGTAAAGGCGCATCGCCTGTACTATAGGAGGATGACCGTATTCCACAAACTGTACTATAGCTCGAACAGACCCTCCCTGTGACCCTGTGTCGTTGTTTGAAACATTGTTTTTTTTCTTCTGTAACACGCTATTTACATTGCCATACATTTTGCTTCTTCCGCCACGACCTCGAGGTCTGTGTCAAGTTCTAAAGTAACATTAACATGTTCTGATCCACTGCTGCTCACAGAAATCTAGACGTTGCACGGTATAAGTCATGTTGATACTGCCACTACCATAACACACCACACACACTGAAAGATTTTAAATAAAAAGTTACAACTTAAGGACACTGAATGAGATTGGCAGCGTTGTGGAGAGTTTCCAAACTGCTGTCCGAAGGTGACTGATGACGTCTACATTTAAACTCATCTGTCACAGTGACGGAATAGCTGATGGCTCTGCATTCCATTTCGAGTGATTCCTCATATTGCAGTGTACACGATCACTGTTTTGGTGCTAGCCATCCCAAGATGATGTTGCCTCTCCATCAAAACTCTTTCTCCAACTCAAACAACCGATGTCAGTCAGTCATTATGTGGTAACAAACACCAGTGGATGGATGGGACTGAAAGGACATTGTTGATGTACTCTAATAATAACCATCATGGTTGATAGTGAGAACAATTTTACAGTAATTTCAACACCAACCAGTGATGTAACAGCATGTTTCCCAATTTCAGTATCACAGCTAAACAACCCCTTCTCTACTTTTCGAGTATCATTGTGAATGTAGATAGATGACTGTGCAGTAGTCCATTCATTGTTAATTCTCGAACAAATCATTACATCATCGAAGTATACCAGACAGTACTCTACATATTTCTAACACCTCGAATATAATGCGTAATTTACGATCTATCTCTATGTGAGTTGGAGTCACACAGCACTGTCTTTGACCAACCAATCCTGCAGCACCATTACCGATTTAATCTGCAGCCGATTAGAAGTAGACCGCTACATTCCACGTCTCGCGAATGAATGGAGCTTGCCGAGTCCTCGCTCGTCCAAGTGCACAAGATTTCTCCAGCCAAGGAGGTCAGCACTCCTTATTTATGTATAGTAACAGATTTGAGAGTGTTGTGATGTAACAGCAGACGATTAAGAAGAACAAGAAACAGGTGATTTTTATGCATAATGGACCTCCCGACGGATGGAGTTCGAAGCATTTTATGTAAATCAACTGTGCTATCAATGTTAAAGTATTGTTCTAGTGTCTGGGATCAGTACCAGGAGGGTATTGGTAAGAGAGAGCATAAACACGTGCACTCCTAAGACTACATGGTTCTGCACATAATACAGGCTATAATGTTGGATCGCTTGAGTTTCCGAGTTATCAGTCATGTGGAACGCAGCGCTGTTAATATTGCAATGTAAGAAATATATTTCCAGAACATGACATACATCTTTCTTGGAGGTTTCTCTACGATAAACTATGGTAACTGTTGTATCCTAGCCAGTAATGCCAACCGAGCCCGCTGCCAAAAGGTTGGCAGCATCAAAGTCCGGATGCCGTCCGCATAAGCAGCGCCAGCGATACAGGAAATCGCCGCAAGTCTGCGCGCGCCACCGCTGGCTTCTGGCTTCTTAAGCGCTGGAGTCGCGAGCGCTAGGACAGTTCTGTATTCGCCGCTCAGTTGTATACTCGCCACCGAATTGTGTACTTGCTGGTGAGTTGTGTGTTCATCGCAGCAGAGTTGTTGTTTGTCGTCAGCCGACGCTGACCTAGCCGCTCCGACTCGAACTAGACAGATTTCTGTAGACACGGAGTTCACTATTGTGTGTGCTGTATCTTCGTAATAAAGTTAAGTACCGACTTTTATTTAATCAGAGTGTTTGGGTTTTCATCTTTCTGTTCACTGTTCCAGCGGACCGGTCGGCCCGCTATGAAAAGTGTGGCGGTGACTTCGTAAGCCGTTTCTACAGCGAATTGCTTGTCGCTACGAACACCGCCACAAAAGTAACAATCTGTAAAACGAAATAAACAACTTCCTTAAAACAGTGGCTCTGTGCGATACATGCACAATATAGCTCTCCAGAGATGCATAGCGTCCACTGTTCACACAACGAGCAGGTTTAAGGAGCAGTCAAATGAAAACGAGTTACACGTTACCAAAGTCGTTACGACTATGCCGCAGAAGTTGTTTCACTGGGAATCCCATACGCATCTTCCATACAGTCCCAATTATTCCCCACGCGAATTCCATATTTTTGGCGTCCTAAAGAAAGACATTCATGGCCATCGATTTGCTTCGTACAAAGAGGTGCATGCCTGGGTACAATCGTGTGTAAGCTGCACTCAGCCTCCTTGACTGGAACTCGGACGTGCTCTCATGGGTCAGGAGGTTAGCACAACAAATTCCGTTTTTGCAAGTTTAGCTAAGTGAATGCAGAATAAAAGCTTTTCGGTATTTATTTTTCGTTGTGCTGTTCTTCTTGACTTTGTGGAGTTGCGTTGTGTTTCCCAGGTTCAAAATTATGAGAAGAGTTTTGCTTCCACATACTTTGCTGTGTTTTTAATAAATAATAAGGCCGTTTTTGCTGGTAAATATCTTCATGTTTTTCACTGAAAAGTTGATAGCACGATCTCTTACAATGCTACTTTCATAAACCGTTGTTTAGAAAAAGCAATATTGTTGTTAAAAACAGAACACATTTAATGGATCTTTTACATAAATTAAAAGTTGCTATATCTGTGCTTGATCATGGAAACATGATTTTACGACTTCGTTTGTTATCAGTGTCATACATGTAATTTGCGCAAACTCCACAATATGATTTTAATTATGTTTTCTTAAAGCTGTGGCGCTTACGATGCTATTCAGTTATTTTAACAATATAGAAATACAAGTGAAATTTTGTTATTGACATCTAGACGAAACCGTTGTATTTTGAACATGTTATTTACGACGCAGATTAATTCTTACTTATCTTAAATAATCTTCAATCCAGCATGGTTGATGGAATGTGGCAGTTGTCCCAGATTCTTCAGCACCAGAGCTTTCTAGTACGATATAAATTTCAGAAAAGGTAAATAATTTCTGTAATACGAAATTTCGTAGATTATGTGTCTCTCGAATTTCAACGATACTTGCATCTTTTGGTAATATTGGAGATTATTTACGAGTTTTGGCTAGGAACACACTAAACTGAGAATCATGGCATATTAAATTGCTTCGTTATTAGTTCTGTTTTGACCCGCCAGGGTAGCTGAGAGCGCTAACGCGCTGCTTCCTGGACTCGGGTAGGCGCGCCGGCCTCGGATCGAATCCGCCCGGCAGATTAACGACGGCGGCCGGTGTGCTGGCCAGCCTGGATGTGGTTTTTAGGCGGTTTCCTACATCCTACTCGGTGAATACCGGGCTGGTCCCCACGTCCCGTCTCAGTTCCACGACTCTCAGACATTTGAAACACATTCACACTATTTCACGCTTTTCCAATAGACACAGACAGCTGGGGTACACTAATTCCATCCAGGGGGATATGGGGTGGCGGCAGGAAGGGCATCCGGCCAGCCCTTAACTTAACCATGCAAAATTCGTAGTTAACCCTGCCGACCCTGCGCCGAATGCGGGATAAAGGCAGTTCCGAAAGAAAGAAAGAATTAGCATTGTTTTATTACTTTGTTTTAATCAGGGTAGGAATTTTGACTTGCCATCAAATGTCACTAACTGAAGGAGATTAATTCGTCTCTTATGTCAGTATGTACATGTGAACATTAAAGGAAGCTGTTATTCCCATTACTGCAGTTAATCTTTAAGTCAAAGCCAAAAAGTATCGACTGTACTTCTTGATTCGTAGTCTGTCGAGTTCTGGTACTCGGGCACTGATCTAATTGTAAAGTGATAGGACTGGTACTATGCGAAACGTGCTACAGTAGGCAACCACAAACATATTTCCATTAAAGCATTGATCGTCTAGTCTCACAGTGGGATAAATGCACTAACAGTTACGGCGATTACATTTGAAATAATACACGGTTTACTTACGAGGCGCATACGATAGGTAATGCAACACATGTTTCCTTCAAGAAGGTTGGTTTTATTCGTAATTCCAATACACTATATTATTCCCCACTCTTTTGCCTACAAAACTCCATTTTTCAATATAATCGCTGTTCAATGCGACGGCCTTACGCCACCGCACTGTGGGGGCCTGTATGCCCACATGGCGCCACTCTACTGGTCGACGTCGGAGCCAACGTCTTGTGCATCAGTAACCTCCCCATCATCCACATCCAAGTCCTGCTTCCCGCGGAGTGCATCCTTCGTTGGGACAAAGAGATGGGAGCCAGAAGGTGCGGGATCCAGGCTAGAGGGTGGATGAAGAGGAACAGCCCAATGAAGCTTTGTGAACTCCTCTCATGTGTGCAGACTTGTGTGTTGTCATGATGTCATGGAGAAGGAGAAGATCGTTTGTATTTTGTTGGTGACGAACATGCTGAAATCGCCTCTTTGGTTTTCTGAGGGTAGCGCGGTACACTTCCGAGTTGACCGTTGCACCAGGAGGGAGTGTAATGAAAGGCGAAATGCCCCACTAGCATTACATACATTGATTTAGGTCGCTGTCTGTAGTGACCTAAAGGTCGGTTCATCATTTTAATTTATGTAGCAGTCTACGACCCTGAAACATTTTATGGAAAGCGACTCCGTCTTTGCATCCGACAAACATATGGAACTGTACCTCGTTACGTACCTTCCTTTGTCCATTACCAACATCCTTTCCACTCTTATTCCTGTACCCATTTTTATATGATTAGCTTCAAACCTTCCATTCAGAATTACTAAACCCATAAATCATACTGTGAGAGATTTTTTATTATTGCGTCATTCTTTTGAAGTTCACGAATAGAAATAAAAATGCTTTCATTTAGTCTGTATGAGTTTATTTTCGATTCTCGCAGTTCGTTTTCAGTTGCTCCAGTAAAATGTTGTTGCTATCGCAGCGCTATTAGTGAGCCTACCAAAAGCGCCGTTACTGCCAGCCTGGGACGAAAAGTCTCCCAGCAACTCGTCCGCCTATTTCTTCCACAGACCGCCTTTTCAAGTCGCTGGGCATTTTCGTTGCGTGTTCGTAAAGGCTGAATAAACCATTCACAAGTCACAGCGCCATTACTGGGCGGTGGCGTGTCGGCCTCAGAGGACGAATGTCACGGGTCAAAACTCGCGCTTCCATTTTACGGACCAGTTTCTTGTGAACTCCGAATCGCTTTGCATCTACGCTTTTCTGTGGTTCTCTGGCAGTAGACACGTTTCTTCTGTTATTAGACGGGTGGCTTGCGATAAACAGAAGAGTCTTAAATTTGTGGAACAACTATTTTAGCGTTTAAAGAACGAATCATGCTTCTGTGGCCTTCAGGCAGAAAAGAAACGAAAAACCAAAAAATCTCAAGGTAAAGTGACGATAATTTTTTCTCCGCGTATTGGGTCACTGAGTAATTGTTGAGGGGAGTAGACTAAGTGTTCTGTTTTGAGATAGAGGTAGTGAGACAGAAGAAGATTCAAAGAAACAACACGACAGCCTAAGCACGAAGCCAGGTGGGTGGAACTTACGATCGCCTACGAGAAAAACAAATATAATGCATACCACCGTGGATTGGAAAACACGAGAAGGCACGGTGCAAAAGATGAAAAATGTTGAATATCGAAGAGAATACTGGGTAAGTCAGAAGAAGAGGGGTAACAGTATTAGTGATTCTGAACAGAAAACTTCACATGTCCTATTCCGAATGGTTTCCGAGATGAATACATTTAACGTACATTGTTATTCATTTTCTTTGTTGTTTATTGTCATTGTTTACCACGTATGACAGTAGTGTAGAATAACAGCTTGCGCTGTACGTACTTCAGCATTGTCCTGCAAAATGATGGTCAGGTCCATCACTTCTGTCTCTAAGCTGGTCGTAGGTTGTGTTACAAAAATGAACAGCGTCGAGACAGAGGTGATGACACTTTCTGCAAGACCTGACCATCATTTTGCAGGACAATACTCAAACACCTACAGTGCAGGCTGTTACTGATTTTTTTGACTGATGGGGCTGCTAAGTGCTATACTGAGGCAAAGGCAAAGGTCCAGAGTTCCAATCTCGTTCTGGCACACAGTTTTATTTTGCCAGGAAGTTTCATATCAGCGCACACTCTGCTGCAGAGTGAAAATCTCATTCTGGAAACATCCGCCAGGCTGTGGCTAAGCCATGTCTCCGCTATGTCCTTTCTTTCAGGAGTGCTAGTTCTGCAGGATTCGCAGGAGAGCTTCTGTAAAGTTTGGAAGGTAGGAGACGAGATACTGGCAGAAGTAAAGCTGTGAGTACCGGCCGTGACTCGTGCTTCGGTAGCTCAGATGGTAGAGCACTTGCCCGCGAAAGGCAAAGGTCCCGAGTTCGAGTCTCGGTCGGGCACACAGCTTTAATCTGCCAGGAAGTTTCATATCAGCGCACACTCCGCTGCAGAGTGAAAATCTCATTCTGAATTTATATTGTTCGTGTTCAGTGTCGTTACCAGGCCTGGTAGATTATATGAAGGCCTTATTTCAATAGTGGTACAAGTCCATTGCCTCCACTTTTCTGTCTATAATGCTTCTGAAATTAATGAGCCAAACAAGGAGAAACAAAGGTTCATCTCTAGCAAGAAGCCATATGCTTCAATATTTCTGGTACCTCAACTGCAGATTTTTCGGTTCTCATTTAACTTTAGGACTCTGTATCTCAATATGAACAAAAATGGACTTGTACCACTATTGAAATAAGCCCTTCATATAAGGGACGTGAACAGTGTCAGAAGCCCCCCCCCCCCCCCCCCCCCCCCACTGCGGGTTCAGGGGTTAGAATAGGCCCGTGGTATTCCTGGCTGTCGTAAGAGGCGACTAAAAGGAGTCTCAAAACTTTCGGTCTTATGTGATAGTCCCCTCTCGGGGTTGACCTCCATCTTTCTAAATTCTTCCGACGAGCGAGCCAATTGGGGAAGGGCGCCTTACATAGTGCACTGTATCCATCGTGCGTTGAGCCCTTTAGCCGGCTTTCTCGTGGTCGCAATGCTGTCCTGCTCATTTTCCATCTCTTGGTCGACGATACCTTCCTGGGTGCGATTACCACTATGCACTGTGCAGTATTGCTTTTTGCTGAGACGACAACCTTGGACATTTTTGCACCTAAGATCCAGCACGGTAGCCAGTCTGTTGTGATGGGGCTGCCATGTACACTGTTGGTTGTAGCCCCTTGAACACACAGGGATCGCTCTGCTGATGCCTGTGCCGTTAACTCCCCATGTATGCCAAGGAGTAGATGCTATCTCCCTGGGATATCGGGACTCCCAGAAATGGCCATCCTGCCAGGTGGCCCTTGCTGAGGCTGGGTGGCGCCCATGGGGAGGGCCTTGGTCAGAGTGGGTGGGATCAGGGCGGATGACCAGCAATGAAGCATGGTACATCATCTCTCGCTGATGGCCAGCCACCAGCAGTCTCTAAGCGTTCGAGGGCTCACTTTAAAGCTAATGTGTATGACCCCAAATCGTTCCCCTGCCTGGCCACACCGTGGGAGGAACGAAAGTCTGTGAATGACAGTGAAACGTATTCGCCCCTGTATCTCGTCTGTACCAGAGCTGACGGGGAATCTTTTGTGTCCGTGAAGCCTCAGTTCTTTGTAGAGCATTTAGAGGACAAGTTCGGGGAAGTGGAGGGCTTGTCCAAAATGCGATCAGGGTCGGTCTTGATAAAAACAGCATCCTCTGCCTAGTCACGAGCCTTGCTCGCTTGTACGAAGTTGGTGGATGTTTCTGTTACTATCACCCCACATAAAAGCTTAAATATGGTCAAGAGCATTATTTTCCACAGAGATCTTTTTTTACAGTCCGATGACGAGCTGCGCGCAAACTTAGAGCGACGAGGTGTCCATTTCGTCTGGCGCGTCCACCGGGGTCCAAGGGACCATCAAGTTGCCACTGGTGCCTTCATCTTGGCCTTTGAGGGTGACACATTACCTGAGAAGGTCAAGGTGATGGTTTACCATTGTGATGTCAAGCCATACATCCCTCTCCCGACACGGTGCTTCAAGTGTTGGAAGTTTGGCCATACGTTTTCCCACTGTGCTTCCAGCCTCATATGTCGCGATTGTGGTCGACCATCCCATCCTGATACTCCATGTGCCCCACCTCCCATCTGTGTCAACTGCGGGGAGCACCATCCCCCTTGCTCGCCAGACTGTAAGATTCTACAGAAAGAACGGAAAATAATGGAATACAAGACCCTGGAACCAAAGGAACACTGAGCGAAAGCAAAATTGAAGACCCCTAAGACCAAGGCACTTGTGGTGGCACCTACTCCACCACTACCCACAAGCTCTGCATCTGAGGATGAAGTGGAGATTATTGCGTCTGCTGAGGACCTCGATCTCACCGGTCCCTCGGATGTGATGGATGTCACTCCTGTCGGTACTCGATCGGTGGCGGCAGGTGACCCAGCGATGTAATTTGCCTCCTCAGTCCTTTCACGTCTTTCTCAGCCATGGACAATATCATCCTCCAGTGGAATTGCAGCGGTTTCTTCCACCATCTTGATGAGCTCAGACAACTTCTCAGCCATCACTCTTTCCTCTGCATTGCTCTTCAAGAAACTTGGCTTCTGGCAGTGCGAACCCCTGCCCTCTGTGTATATTGGGGTTATTATAGGAACCAGGCGGTTTATGAAAGGGTATCTGGTGACGCCTGCATCTACGTCCTTCACTCCCTTCACTGCGAGTATGTCCCTCTACAAACACCTTTAGAGGCTGTCGCTGTTTGGGTGTGAACGCCACAGGCTGTTACTGTCTGAAGTCTGTACCTTCCAGCCGATGGTGATGTCCCACAGCATGTCCTGGCTGCGCTGATAGCCCAATTGCAGCCCCTTTTTCTGTTATTGGGCGACTTCAATGGATCAGTGGCAACAGGCCAAGGCGCCACTGTTGAGCATGTATTGGCACAGCTCGACCTTTCCCTTCACACATTTCAGTGTGGCGCATGGCACGTACTCAGCAATCGACCTTCCGATCTGCAGCCCTAGCCTCTTACTGTCTGTCCAATGGAGGGTGCACGACGACTTGTGCGGTAGTGACCACTTTCCGATCTTTCTGTCACTGCCCAATCATCCCTCTTCTGGGCGCACCTGCAGATGGTCTATGAATAAGGCTGACCGGGACTTGTTCTCTTCCTTTGTCTCTTTTGAGCCTGTTTCTAATGACGCCATTGATGCGGAGGTTCACTCCGACACCACTGGCATCATTACTGCCACAGAATCTGCCATTACCCGTTCTTCTGGGTCTCCTCGGCGGAGGACTGTGCCTTGGTGGTCACCCACGATCGCCGAGGCGATTAAAGATCGCAGGCGGGCATTGCAGCATCACAAGCGACATCCCTCATTAGAAAACCTCATCGCCTTTAAATGGCTCCGTGCGTGGGCCCACCGCATCATTTGCCAACACAAGCAGGAGTGCTGGGAACGGTATGTCTCCACCATTGGCCTCCATATCACTCCATTGTAGGTTTGGACCAAGATTAGGCGCCTCTATGGCTATCGGACCCCTGTCAGCGTCCCTGCGCTGTCACTGAATGGAGCAGTTTGTACTGACTCTGACATAATTGCAAACCGCTTAGCAGGCCATTTTGCTCTCGGTTCCGCTTCTGTGAATTACCCACTGGCCTTCCATTAAAGAGCAGTTGGAGCATCGGAGCCTTTCTTTTCACACCTGCCATCATGAATCCTACAATGTTCCATTCAGTGAGTGCGAATTCCCCAGTGGACTGCCAGCGACTCCTCCTCGACCTTTACAACCATATCTGGGTCGAGGTTGAGTTTCTGTCGCAATGGCAGGAAAGCATTGTTATCCCCGTTTTGAAACCTGGCAAGAACCCTTTGGAGGCGGACAGCTACCGCCCCATTAGCCTCACCAACGTTCTTTGCAAGTCGCTCAAATGCATGGTGAGCCAGCGGTTGAGTTTGGTCCTCGAGTCTCGGGGCCTTCTGGCTCAGTCTCAGGGTGGGTTCCGTAAAGGCCGCTCTGCCGCCGGCAATTTGGTGAGCCTGCAGTCAGCCATCCGTACGACCTTTGCCCGCCGTCAGCATCTCGTCGCTGTCTTTTTTGACACGCAGAAGGTGTACGATAGGACATGGCGCCATCACTTCCTCTCTACGCTTCATAGTTAGGGTCTTTAGGGTGTACTGCCGATTCTCATACGAAATTTTCTCTCGTGTAGTACCTTCCGCGTGAAAGTCGCGGCTTCCCATAGTTCGCCCCGACTTCAGGAGAACAGGGTACCACAGAGATCTGTCTTAAGTGTCTGCCTGTTTTTAATTGCAATTAACGGGCTCGCTGCAGCGGTGGGAACATCTGTCTCAGCTTCCTTGTATGCCTCTACTATAGCTCCGTTGGCATTGCAGCTGCAGAATGTCAGCTGCAGGGCGCTATCCGAAAGGTGCAGTCTTGGGCTGTAGTGCATGGCTTCCAGTTTTCGGCTGCCAGGACCTGCGTTATGCATTTCTGCCGACGAAGCACAGTTCACCCTGAGCTGTGGCTTTATCTTGCCAGTGAACTTCTTGCTGTGGTGGAGACACATCAGTTTTTGGGTGTGGTTTTTGATGCCCGGTTGACTTGGATCCCACATATTCGGCTGCTTAAACAGATGTGTTGGCGGCATCTTAATGCTCTGCAATGCTTGAACTACACCAGCTGGGGCGCCGAACAATCTACCCTCTTACGGCTCCACCAGGCATTAATCCAGTCCCGTCTGGATTATGGGAGCCTGGCTTATGGTTTAGCACCCCCTTCTGCGTTGCAGATGCTGGACCCAATCCTTCACAGCGGGATCTGACTTGCCACTGGAGCTTTCCGGACCAGCCCTGTGAACAGCATACTTGTGGAGGCAGGTGTCCCTCCACTGCAGTTATGGCGCCAATGTTTACTGGCCGCTTATGTTACACATGTTTGTAGCTTGCCTGGGCATCCTAATTATCGTCTCCTGTTCCCTCAGTCGGTTGTCCATCTCTCAGAACGTCGGTCCCGGTCGAGTTGTACGATCGCAGTCCACATCAGAGAGCTTCTCTCCAAGCTTGGGGTTTTCCCTCTTCCACCTCCTTTCCGGGCCCCCCTGCGTACACCTCCGTGGTGTCGCCACTTTCTTTCCATCCTTGCCAGGTATCAGGGCTCTGGCGTTGTTTACACTGACAGTTCGATGGTCGCTAGTTGTGTCGGCTATGCTCTCACTCTAGGGGACTATTAGGAACAACGCTCATTGCTGGCTGGCTGCAGCGTTCTCACTGCTGAGCTGGTCGCCATTTTTCGTGCCCTAGAGTATATCCGCTCTTGCTCAGGTGAGTCATTTGTTATCTGTAGCGACTGCCTGAGCGGTTTACGAGCTATCGACCAGTGTTTCCCTTGCTCTCGTCTGGTGATAACTGTCCAGGAGTCCCTCCATACTCTTGCCTGTTGTGGCTGCTCTGTGGTCTTTGTGTGGACCCCTGGTCATGTCGGCATCCTGGGCAATGAACGTGTTGACCGCCTGGCCAAACAGGCCACCAGTGAATCAACTCTGGACATTGACCTCCCAGAGACTGATTTGTGAGCAATAATACGCATCAAAGTTTTAACGCTTTGAGACGCTGAATGGCGCGATCTGACCACACCCAATAAACTCCATGCTATCAAGGAGACGATGAATGTGTGGCTGTCGTCCATGTGAGCCACTCACAGGGACTCAGTTGTCCTTTGTTGGCTCCGCATTGGCCACACCCGGCTGACGCACAGATATTTACTGCGCTGTGAGGACCCGCCTCTATATCGCTGCGGGGCGGCTTTGATGGTGGTCCACATTTTTTTGACCTGACCTCTTTTAGCTGTCCTCAGGCAGACATTCGCGCTGCCTGATACGCTCCCTGCCCTTTTAACAGATGACACTGCCATGGCAGGCTTAGTTTTTCGTTTTATTCGGGCAGGGAGCTTTTTTATCACTTAATCAAAGTGTTTGTCTTTTTTGTGTTGAGTCTGGCCTTTGGCCTACGATTTGAGACTGAGTTTTTAGTGTGTTTCTCGGTGGTTGGCTTTTCCTTTTTGTCTCTATGGTCGGCCAACCACTGTCACACTTTGTGTGATTTTAATTCCTTCTGTCTGGTCTCTGTCTAAGTCTTTCTTGTCCTGTGTCGTCTGTCGTCTTTTCCATTGTTCGTTTTTATTCTGCGTGGGTGTTTAAAATTTTGGAAAAAGGGACCGATGACGGTAGCAGTCTGGTCCCTTTAAATCCCCCAAACCAAACCAAACCAAAGTGTCAGAAGCTGGATGATCACCGTGAAGGACGCGCAAATGCGGCTTACTCGATAGAGAAGGTACTTGACATCAACTTGAAAAGGGCCACATTGTGGGTCTCTACTTGACCAACTGGTCAAATCATACAATATCCAGAATTGCGATGCATTTAGTGATCCGCTTTTTGACGGCATGTAAACTCGAGGGAAAGCAAACTCATTGTCAATTTTCTAGTTGTTTACAAGTGACCACCACCAATCGCTGAATTGTGCACCAAGCACATCATAACCTTTTGACATCTGTGCCTGCTACCCAAGAACAAGTAGTGGACTCTGTGATCCGACACAATTGATCAGAGACTACAAGCAACTGAACTATAGAATTACCATCCCATGAGTAGACTACCGTTAACACCATAAAACAAACAGCAGTGTTTGGAGTGTGCTATGACGAAGCATTGACATCCAACGAATGGCATAGCATTGTGTTCAGTGATGAATCGCGATTCTACACTACCGTGGATGACCATCATTGGAAAGTATTAGGGCAGCCTTGGGAGAGGTCCCATTCTGTCAATGTTATGGAGAGGCACAGACGTGTTACTCCTGGCGTGTTAATATAGGGAGTCATCAGGCATGACTTCAGGTCATGACTGATAGTGACTGAGGAGACTCTATTGGTCCAATGATACGTCACAGGCATCCTGCATCCTCCCATGTTATTTCTCATACAATAGTATTGTGGTGCCATTTTTCAACAGGATAGCGCTTTTCCACACAAGGCTTTTGTGTCTATGAAGTGTGTGTGTGTGTGGTGTTGAGGTACTCCCATGGACAACAAAATCCCGAGATCTGTTCACGACAGAACATGTGTGGAATCAGTCCGGATGTCAACTCCATCCCAGTGTCAGTGTCCAGGGTATCATAGACCAGTTACAACAGCTTTGGGTCAGCTTGTCTCAAGAGAAGATACAACAGCTTTATGATAACCTTCCCAAACGAGCCAGCATATACATCAGCTCAGAAGGTGTCATACTGGTAGGCAGGCTCATACTGCCAAGTTCTTTTTAAATTTGACACGATATTATAATCACTGAAATACCATCACATATCCTCTCTACCGGTGAAGTTTCATTTCGTTTCCTCCTCCCGTTATGTGTGCTTCACTCTCTTTTTGAGTCAGTGTGTTTCTTGTCTACGTAGCTATTACTTCCGACATCCTCTGCAATCTCTTTTTCATGTTTAGTCTTTGTTTTCCTCATTCTATCGCCAAGTAAAATTTTCCTGGATGGCTTAGCAGATGTCTCACTAACGCATCCCTTCTGATGGTCAGGGTCTTCGAAATATTTCTTTGTATATCTATTCTTGTTAGTACTTTATCATTTGGTACTTTATCTGTCCACTTAATTTTGAACTTTTTTCAATATCAGAACATTTCAAATGCTTCGAGTTTTTTCTTCCCCAAATTTCTGCTGATCTACATTTCACTCCCTCTTTCAGAGACTTCTTCAGTTTCATATCGATATTGATACCAATAGACTTTTATTATTGAAGAAGGCTTTCTTCGCCTGTACCAGTCTACATCCGATACCTTTCTTGTTTCAGCCACCCCGTGTAATCTTGCTTCATAGATAGAACTGCAGTTGTTTCAGCGTGTCGACCAAAGTTCCTTGTACCTCCCTTCACGCCTGAGTGCAACTTAGCGCTTACGAAGTCTCACTAGAATGCAGAACAAAATGCTTTTACATCGGTTTTCCATATTTTCAGGGAACAACAAAGCGTGATGCTTCAAAACTAGTGCAAAAACAGTTCTGCTGTATCATTTCAAAATTTGAATGTCACACAAACATTGGAAGACTGATCAGAAAAGTATTTCTGATTTATTCTTACTTGTTCATTACTCATTCATTCCACTGTTGTGCGAAACAACGACGCGAGATGCAGTTGACAGGTCAGATGATTTGCTAGTCAAAATTTGAACAATAAGTAATTCGTGAAATAAAGTGTCCTAAACAATGCCAGCATATCTTCAACCAAGTAGGCAACACTTTCTCGAATACGATGATAGAAAAAACGAAAGAACTAAGTAAGTACTTTTTAAACTGATTCTTACATTAACATGTACGTGGTAAATGCATCTCAAATTAAACACATCTTTACATACTTGGTGTCTGAATTGTTCTACTGTGTATCTAAATTTATATTGACATTCATTGTCGTGCAGACATGTAGTGTAAATGTGGTAATGTCTTTTTCTCAGTAGTACACTAAATTTAGACTTTCGGGAATATATTCTGTATTTTTTAGTCATAGATGTATTTATTTTAACAACAGAGAGATGAGTACAATGTGACAGGTTGTAAGGTGGGAGATTAAATGAAGGTCAATTTCGCATCTTACATGGGAGTTTTTATACATCGTAACTGGAAAGTGAATATGACACCTAACTTACTTCGGCGAAAATGAGCTGATTTGCCTAAAGCATGTAATACAAAGGGATGATACTCAATCGACGGTATTAACACACTGTATGTCAGTGAGCAAGAGGTGAAACAAGCAGCTAGAGGAAACGTTTTGTTTGGAAGCAGGCACGAGTGGGTGCGAAGAGCACACCACGGGCAGTAAAATGGAAAGTTCTTGGGGGGCATCCCATGGTGCGAGTCAACGAACGGGCACCAGGTGACTCATGCAGGAGAACAAGTAACGGGCCACTGGAGTGGGACAGAAAGAAGCTTTAGAAAACTGTGTTTCGAAATTTCCAAATGGATACGAACAAACCAATGACGCAGTTGATCATGTGAACAGCGAGTGGTACCCTCATGCTGGATGTATGTAACTTTTAGGCGTCTGGAGCCATCACAAAATGTCCGTTTGGCGGAAACGAACTAGGAAGGAATAAAATGCCAAGATTTCGATGCAGTTTAATGGTAGGGCCTTTGCGATTGGCAGAGAAAGTTTCCACAAAATAAGAGGAACGCTCCTATTGGTCGGAAGAAGCCGTGACGTGGAGGACGAAAGGACCCAGGTGGGGGACAGTTTTGCTACGAGAAAGACAAGACGGATAATTTGGAGGGCACTCTCCTCTGAACTGGCGTAAATTGCAGAACGGGGTGCATACCGCTCTGTACAACGCAGAGGAGAAATTTGTGTGAACACTGCGTTCACTATGGCTGACATTCATCTAGATATTAGCTGTAGCGTCGTTGAGCTGCAATTGCGGAGAAACGAACCAGCCGCTTAGTTAATTGTTCTTGCGAGAACTGAGAGGGCAATGTAATATGCATGCTGCTCCAGCCATGTGCGTACATACCGCCATATTCCAAGACTAGGGACGAGTGCATGCTTTCTCGCCTCACAAGAAACATAGGAGAGTTTCTCCTGATAAAATCAGCAACGGTTTTGAATAGCTTTTACAGGAATTTCAGAGGACGAGAGCAGCCATGCAGACGACAGCTCATCGCAGCTAAGGTAAATACCGCGAGCAGAGGCGTAACTTGTTGGTTCACCAGCTTGCAACCACTGTAAACTCAAGCAACCTTGGGTAATATTTTGCTCAGCTTGTCACAAAACTAACTATCCTCCATAGACTTCATTGTCACCCTAAATAGTACCGAACTTAGAACCGGAATCGGATTATTTATCGTAATACTGGCCAACTTCATGACGTTGTCGTAAGAGTAATTTTATAAACAAAATTCTAGCTAAAATTTATCATTGTTGTGTTTAGGATTATTTTACTTTGTGAGGACGAGATTCGTTCGTTTGACAACTGTCCTAACATTGTCACTTTGCAAACTGTGTAAATTCGTGTATTTCGGTGAAAAAATTAGCATTAAAAACCCATTTGTTTACAGCTTAAACACCGTTGTGCTCTGTAATAGAATAAGGGTCCACTCCTTACCCCAGTCATTTATTCAGTAGACGTTAAAGCACTCAAAGATTTTTTCTGCTGAATTCTGACGAAAGAGAAAAGGAGTGAAGTACCAGAAGGTAATGGATTTTGGAAACAATTTTGTAAACGATTGACAGTTTCCACAGGACACAACACAGTATGCACCTTCACATTAGAATTAGAAATATTTTTAATTTTTAATTTAGTGTGTTAGAAATAATTTCGGCTTATGCTTTGCAGGGACAAAATCATTATTGCAAAATTCTAACTTATGTGAAAAAATAAGTTAGCCATCCTTGAGAGAGTCGTTCACTGAAGCACTGTAGTATTGTTACCTGCTTCAGACACTGCTAGCGTCTTTTATACGCTTTTACTTGACTAGGTAGAGTGAGCTGTTCGACCGATGACCCATTTTAGAGTCAAGCAGCTTTCGGATGAGCTGGAATCTGTAAGAGGGGAAAAGGGAGTCATAATTGGGAATATATGAGTGGGCATTTCCAGTTCCGGCACTTGCCTTACAACCAAGAGAAACCTCTCGAAAACCCCGTCAGAACGGGGAAGGATATTATTTTTAATTTAATTCTGGGACAATATGGAAGTTCAGATATTAGTCATTCTCTTAAAAGAACAAAGTGATCTCTTTAGATCTGGTACCAGATCGTTATGTGGCCTTCCATCTGTGACGTAAGTCATAGTTGTAAAGTGTTGTGTATCTGCCAGTTAACTACACTGACGGGAAAAAAATCGAAAAACCAAAAAATCATCAATATAGAATAATTCAATTGCGGGAATACATTTGTCTAGGTAACATATTTAAGTGATTAGCATTGCAAGATCACGGGACGTTCATGCATTGTGTCATATGGATACCGGATGTCAGTTTCTGGGACAGTATTTCATACCTGTTCCACTTGGTCGGTCAATACAGGGGCGGTTAATGCTGGTTGTGGATGACGTTGGTATTGTCATCCGATGATGTCACCTATATGCCCGACTGGAAACATATCTGTTAATCGAGCAGGTCAAGGCAACATGTAGACACTTCGTACAACATGTTGGATTACAACAACGGTACGTGAGCGATCGTTATCCTGCAGGAAAACACCTGATGGAATGCTGTTCATGAATGGCAGCACAACAGGTTGAATCACCAGACTGACATACAAATCTGCAATCAGGGTGCTTGGGATAACCACGAAAGTGCTCCAGTTGTCGTACGAAATCGCACCCCAGACAGTATCTCCAGGTGTAGGTCCAGTGTGTCTAGCACGCTGACAGACTGGTTGCAGGCCTCAACTGGCCTCCTCCTAACCAACGCACAGTCATCACTGGCACTGAGACAGACCCGGTTTTCATAGGAAAACACAACAGACCTGCACCCTGTCCTCCAATGAACTATCGCTTGACATCCTTAAAGTGACCAATGCCGGTGATCTGGGGTCAGTTGAATGCGCGGTATAGGATGTCTGGCTCGGAGCTGTCCCTGAAGTAACCGATATATAACAATTCGTTGTGTCACAGTAGTGCCAACTACTGCTCAAATTGCTGCTGCAAATGCATTACGATGCGCCAGAGCCATATGCCGAACACGACGGTCTTCCCTCTCGGTAGTACCACGTGCCCATCTGGATCCGGTCTCCTTGCGAGCTTAGCTTCTTGAGAGCACCGATGCCAGCAATCCTGTGCAGTGGCTACATTTCTGCCGAGTCTTTCTGGAGTATCGCACAAGGAACATCCAGCTTCTCCTAACCCTTTTACACGACCTCGTTCAAACACGGTGAGGTATTGATAATGGCGTCTTTGTCGCCTTAAAGGCTTTCTTAACTAACATTGGCTCCCAACTTCCAGTCTCAAAGCGTAACTAACGCTCACGACCGTTACAGCGTGTATTTAAAGCGAACCTGATTTGCATCCTCGTAGCAGTGCCACTAGCCCCATTATTATGCAACTGGAGAGAAATTTGAATATACATCGTCTTTCAGATGTAGAAATACGCCTACAAACTTTTGTTTATGTCGCACAACTCCTTCTTGACGTGCCCATGACGGTATTGTCATTCGCTGGTGTATCAGTGTAGACTTTCCAGTTTGTCTCCAAGGAATGGTGTACCAATCGCAGTCATCTAACTGTGGTGACAGTGATCGTACAAAGATCCTACCCCACATCGACCAGAGGCTAGCGTCACGCTGTTTCAGTAGCGATCCGTTTCTAGCCTGACATGAATTGCTGCTGGCAATTAATGCAGGCCTATCTGAGTTTCCGAGTGACCGTTGCAAAGGCAATTGGATTCAGTGGACATCTGGAGTCCCTGAACAAAGCAACACAGGAAACGGACTGTAGTAGGCAGAAGGTGTGTACTGTGGTCCAACGAGTTGCGAATTTGCTGTTTTTTTTTCATTTTTCCAAATGAAGTAAGCGTCGAGTGCACTGACACGCCAGTGAGGCGTTGATCTGGCAGTGAGTGAAGGATGAGGTTCAGGTCAGTCGTGACTGTACAATGGTTTTTCGGGATGAGGGGGGGGATTGGAGGGGGAGGGAGTGGAGAGGAGTATCTTGTAACAGAACTTAGGCCCACTTATCCACGTTACCATGAACATGAACCAGGATGTATTAACCAAGTGTTGGCCTTTTTTCTACATCCTCATGATGTAGATGCTGTGGACATTCCCAAGACAACAGCCGTGGTCATAGAGTGCGCGTATACGTTCTTGGTTTGACGAACACTCAGACACCGCATCATGCTTCGACTGGTCCGCTAAATCAACAAATCTTAATACTATACAAACTGTTTGCAGCGGTTTGTAACAGCTGGAGGAACGTAGCAATCAACTTCTCTACAATTTAATAGATTGGCTTCAGATGAGCAAATTTTGAACTCCCTTCTTTGCCGAATTGAAGCCATTCTCAAGGTTACAGCCGATGTTCCACGACATTAGCATGATTTATCATGGAGAAAAATTATCTTTGTATGGTGTGCTTGTTAGTAGTAGCTTTATTCATCTGTAGGTAACTTTTACAGGGAGACTGGACATGAAATAACATTACAGTTTAAGAATAAAAATCGTAGGTCATATCTGCAGACATTTAGACATTTACAGGACTAGTTAGATAAGAATGGGGTACGTTTTTAGATGTGACCTTATAGTAGTAACAATTCCATTCTTAGTCTGAAGTAATTTAGCGAAACCATGGAAAATATAAATCAGAATAGCAAGATGGAGTTTGCAGCCCCATCCTCCCAAAAACAATGTCAGTCTGGTTAAAGGGACTAGTATGTGTAAAAGTGCCTGAAAGCGATTTTTAAATATTTTTGTTAAAATTTCTCCGCAGTTTTCTGAATAAGGAAAATGTTTACTTCGAGGAATTTTGACAGAAGGAAGCCCCAAAATTAAAGGAATTTAATAGTTGCTACAGACGTGACAACGCCCTCATGTCATGCAGACAGCTCTGTTGAAAACACTTGATTGTTTTTTATGCATTTTTTGTCTGTAACGTTGGCTAACCTTGAAAGCACCGTGGTTGCTTCGTTTTTGTTTATAGAAGAGTGTTCAGTCATTTTTTGCCACTTACATTTGTGTTTACAGTGAATTAATCGTATATTTCCATTAGTTGTGTATGAGCCGAGCCCTTACCAAAACTTCATCAAATTTTATATATTCTTCCACAAAAATCCACAGATAACAACCTGTGTCGTGCATGCCGTCCATGTGACTGTGAGTCAGGTGCGGCTATCAGAGAGACCTACAGCCATAAACATTCTTTGCTGTTTGCCATATTGGAAGTTGTAAAACTTATATGAAGTGATCTCAATGACACAAGATTATTAGAGAAGTGTGTACATGGTAGGACTCAAAACACAGATTTTAACAATTGTATATGGGGATGGATACCAAAACTGTTCTGGTAGGACTAAATATTTGGAAAATAGGTGTGCTGGATGCTCCGCTACGTTTCACTGATGGCTGTATGAACATTCACTAGGCAGAAACTACATTATACTAGCGCCGACTGAACCGACGCACATTCCCTATCAGAGGGGACACAGGCCAGACGTGATAGACATGGCCCTCATCAAGGGCATTACAGCGACACTCAACGTTGCCGTTGAAAACGATCTGCCCTCAAACCACTAACCTGTAATACTATACATTGAGGAAACACTGCAGCACATGGAACAACGCAAGATGTTGTACTACGGGCGTGCGAATTGGACATTGTTCAAGGAAACACTCGATAGCCACATCCCACCCATACACGAAATTAATGAAACAGCACAAATTGACGAGGCAGTATAAACAGTCACTAACGCCGTCCAGGACGCAATGGCAGGCACCACACCTGATCGCACTTCACAACAACACAGTGCGGCCCTGCCCCAGGAAATCCTGGGCCTAATCTCAATGAGGAATCGCCTCAGAAGACAATGGTAGCGCACCAGGCGTCAGTACTTCAAACGGCACATTAACAGGCTACAGGGCATCATACACGATAAAATACAAACACATAGAACACAACAGTGGAACCAAAAACTCGAAGGGCTGGACACCGCACGACCTTGCGTGTGGCAACTAGACCGATACTTCACCAGGGAGAAAATATACACCCCAACGCTTCAAGGGCCTGTTGGACCTGCATACTCAGCGGAAGAGAAAGCAGAACTAATGGCCCGCACACTCGCAGCGTCATTCACACCGAACCTGGTACCATCAGATCCAGTGTTCACACATGCTACTGACCAAGAGGTTACACGTATTCTAGCCCAATCACCGCGCGACGACATTCGACATGCTAACACAGCCGAAGTCTCCTGGGCTATAATGCATTTCGCTGCTAGGAAAGTCCCTGGTCATGATGGCATTCAAAACCGTGTCCTCCAGGAGTTCATGGATAAAGCAACTAAGTACCTAACACACATAACGAATGCCATACTAAAACACCAACACTTCCCCGTCTTTTGGAAGGTGGCCAAGGTCCTGATGTTCAGGAAGCCGGGGAAATACCACAGCCTCCCACAAAATTACCGACCCATCAGCCTTCTGAACTCGCTCAGTAAGATTGTTGAGAAGGTGATTCTCAAACGCATCATTAGACACTGCATAACAATTGACATCCTGAGACCGGAGCAATTCGGCTTCAGGAATCACCACTCCACAACGCAACAACTCTTACGGGCCGTTGAATATATAACACATGGCTTCAACATAAACAAAGCTACAGGGGCGGTGTTCCTGGACATCGAAAAGGCTTTCGACCGTCTATGGCACAACGGCCTCATTCGCAAACTCAGCGACGCGGGATTCCCCGACGGGCTGGTGCGTCTAATACACTCATACCTCACAGACAGGAGTTTCAACACTGACGTGCAGGGAAAACAATAAACACGACACGGTATACACGCGGGAGTACCCCAGGGAAGCATCCTAGGGCCCCTACTGTTTAACCTCTACATAAACGATCTCCCAACCACACACAACACAACGATGGCAATCTACGCGGATGACACAGCCATCCTCGCGCAAGATTGGAAACCATCAAACATTACGTCACGCCTGCAGACTGCACTCAGAGTGGCTGAGCCTTGGTTGGAGAAATGGCGTGTTAGAGTAAACGTCGACAAGTGCGAAGCCGTTCTGTTCACTAGAAGACCGAAGCAACTGCGCAAACACCGAGACTGCAGACCAATAACTCTACATGCACGCCCAATACGTTTCCGTGAGAAAGTCAAATACCTCGGTGTCTGGCTGGACCGGAAATTACTCTGGGGGGACCACATACAACACATGACCAACCGAGCTAGCGCGAGGCTCAAACAGCTCTACCCTATGCTCAACAGGCGTAGCACACTGAACAGAAGGGTGTCAAGGTCCATGTACATGACACTTATCCGACCCCTGATGACGTAAGCAGCTCCTGTCTGGGGATACGCTGCGCCTACACGCCTGTGCCGTCTGCAGCTCATACAAAACAAAGTACTCAAAATCATAAGCAATGCTCCATGATACACACGCATCGCGGACCTTCACCGGGAATACCGACTTGAGACTCTCACGGAGGTAATCCACAAACTCACCACAAGACTATACAGAAACTCCAGACATTCGCAGAACCCGTTTATTCTGAATCTGGGGAACTACGACCACAACCATAGATGGAAACATTAAAGACCAAAAGACATACTTGTAAGGACCTAACATCTATGGCCAAGCACACGCAAA
Source organism: Schistocerca serialis cubense (assembly GCF_023864345.2). Taxonomy (NCBI): domain Eukaryota; kingdom Metazoa; phylum Arthropoda; class Insecta; order Orthoptera; family Acrididae; genus Schistocerca; species Schistocerca serialis. Next base: position 212,548,738 of record NC_064646.1, on the reverse strand, counting down.
CACAACGGTACAGGTGAGCCCCTGTTAATCAGACGCCATTACTGGATATCCAGCTGGAATACACTGCCGAATAACTGGCAACACGCAGGGAAGCCGTACCGTACACTGTATGCAGACAAGCTCCACACATCCCCCACACAGTGAGATGATCTGTGGCTGATCTCCCACTACTGTATAACGATCTTGATTGTTCCAGGAATGTAGCGGCTGCAGCAACTGGGATACATCGCCATCGCTTGCCACGGTAATGATGCATGATACCCATACTAACAAATCCAACCTTGCATGAACTATCGCAGCTAGTAAGCCACTACTGCTCTTACTACCCATCCGACTGTCACAGAGGTTTTTTTCCCACGGCACGAGCCTTGGCACTTTTTTCCCTCTGCTCTTCAAATCGCTACCCTCACTCGCGTTTCTTCCACTATCTATCACCTGATGGACCATGTTAATGTGTGGTCTTACCCAGACGCACGGATAACATCACAGCCCAGCATCCTGTGATCCACATACTAGATAACTAACATGTTTACGGAGCTGACAGTAGAACGTTTGGTTTGGTCACCACGTTGGTGCGGGCGTGGAGGGGCCCCACCTCTCATTGATGGTGCAGTGTCAGTGTATAAGGTACAATGTCAAGGTATAAGTTTTTAATTCGTGGGAGTGCCTGGTAGACTAAATACGCAGAGAGCTTTAATTGCTATTCAGCACAGGGGAATCTTTGAAGCAGATAAATCAGAAGTGAAATCCTCCAGAGCGGCAATAATAAGAATAAGAATACTGAAAAATAAAAGAGAGGAGAACAACGTCAAGAACAAGATGAATATGGACTTGGGATGTATTAGTGTTGTGCAGGTTTGATAGAGAAATTTTCTTTATTTTTAACTTGAATTTCCCATAGTTCAAATTTTTTGTTCTAGTATGTATTGGTTAAAAACTATTAAAGGTAGAGAGCTGAAAATTGGTATACTGTCTTAAAGCGTATTTAACTAAAAAGTATACCATTCTTATGACTTAAATTCGAAAAATTAGGGATTTTTAAAGAAAAACTTCGAGTTAATAACTGAAATTTTTTATAAATGTAATTTTTTAAAATCTGAAACTTAATTAATGACCACAACATCTTTCTACAGGTCTAGTTTAGAGATAATAGTGTTGAGAACTACCAAAAAAATCAAGCTTCTAATTGTACTTACTTCCAGTTATGTGTGCCTATGCTGTACGTAACACTTCATTTCAACACAAAATGCAATTCAGAAAAATGTGTGTGGCGAAATGTTATAGTTCATGCATCAAAATATCTGCAAAAGTTCTGTTACAAAATGGTAAGCAGGACATGAACCTATGTCTATTATTTTTTGAGCTGTAGTACTTACAAAACTGAAAAATTATCCGAAATTTCCTCTTAAAAACCCCTGTCTGGCCATCCAAATTTAGGTTTTCCGTGATTTCCCTTTATCGCTCCAGGCAGATGCCGAAATGATTCCTTTGAAAAGAGCACAGCGGATTTCCTTTCCCATCCTTTTGTTATCCGAGTTTGTCCTCAGTATCTAATGATCGCACTGCTGAGGGGATGTTACAGTTTAGTCTTCCTTCTGGGTAAAACAGCACGTACTCATTTGTTTTATCCTAGTCTTTAACACTGCGTTGTTTATAAAATCTTGCAAATAAATTGTTTCATGTGCAAAAAGGTTGTGCTACACAGTTCATTCATTTTCTCAGTAAGGATCACTGCACACACTGTCCGTCTCCGTAGCGTAGCGGTAGCGTTACTGCCAACCACACAGGGGGCCCGGGTTCGACTCCAAGCAGGGGACTGGATGTCCTTCATCATCATTGACTCGCCAGTCACCGATGTGGCGTCAACTAAAGAGGACTTGCACTACAGCGGCCGAACTCCCCCACATGGGGCCTCCCGGCCAACTATGCCATACGATCATTTCATTTTCACTGCACACACTACACACAAATTATTTCACAATGTATCACCATACGCAATATCAGCCGACATCAAGACCAGAATGAAGACGTTGGTTTCCATTTTGCCTGAAAAATAGTGACAACACCCAATTATAAAAAAATGAAACGTTGAGCGCAGAAAGAGGATAACATTTCACTATTATCCACAGCAATATCTGAGTGTAAGGTTTTCCAAAAAATAAAAAAATGAACATTGCAAAGCTGAAGTGTGTTGTGAAACGAGAGAGATGATTTATTATTATTATTTACTTTCACATTAGTTACCAAATGTCAACAATGTGCTATCGAAGTGACCTTTCACTGTATAGTATGTGATGTGTAACATGTACTTTTAAATGCCTTCTATCCTTGAACTATTTATTACACTCTATTATTTTTGGAAGAACCCTGGAGATACTAAAAGGTATCAGATTATATAATGGTAAGACAGAGATTTAGGAACCAGGTTTTAAATTGTAAGACATTTCCAGGGGCAGATGTGGACTCTGACCACAATCTATTGGTTATGACCTGTAGATTAAAACTGAAGAAACTGCAAAAAGGTGGGAATTTAAGGAGATGGGACCTGGATAAACTGAAAGAACCAGAGGTTGTACAGAGATTCAGGGAGAGCATAAGGGAGCAATTGACAGGAATGGGGGAAATAAATACAGTAGAAGAAGAATGGGTAGCTTTGAGGGATGAAGTAGTGAAGGCAGCAGAGGATCAAGTAGGTAAAAAGACGAGGGCTAGTAGAAATCCTTGGGTAACAGAAGAAATATTGAATTTAATTGATGAAAGGAGAAAATATAAAAATGTAGTAAGTGAAACAGGCAAAAAGGAATACAAACGTCTCAAAAATGAGATCGACAGGAAGTGCAAAATGGCTAAGCAGGGATGGCTAGAGGACAAATGTAAGGATGTAGAGGCCTATCTCACTAGGGGTAAGATAGATACCGCCTACAGGAAAATTAAAGAGACCTTTGGAGATCAGAGAACGACTTGTATGAATATCAAGAGCTCAGATGGAAACCCAGTTCTAAGCAAAGAAGGGAAAGCAGAAAGGTGGAAGGAGTATATAGAGGGTCTATACAAGGGCAATGTACTTGAGGACAATATTATGGAAATGGAAGAGGATGTAGATGAAGTTGAAATGGGAGATACGATACTGCGTGAAGAGTTTGACAGAGCACTGAAAGACCTGAGTCGAAACAAGGCCCCCGGAGTAGACAATATTCCATTGGAAATACTGACGGCCGTGGGAGAGCCAGTCCTGACAAAACTCTACCATCTGGTGAGCAAGATGTATGAAACAGGCGAAATACCCTCAGACTTCAAGAAGAATATAATAATTCCAATCCCGAAGAAAGCAGGTGTTGACAGATGTGAAAATTACCGAACTATCAGCTTAATAAGTCACAGCTGCAAAATACTAACACGAATTCTTTACAGACGAATGGAAAAACTAGTAGAAGCCAACCTCGGGGAAGATCAGTTTGGATTCCGTAGAAACACTGGAACACGTGAGGCAATACTGACCTTACGACTTATCTTAGAAGAAAGATTAAGGAAAGGCAAACCTACGTTTCTAGCATTTGTAGACTTAGAGAAAGCTTTTGACAATGTTGACTGGAATACTCTCTTTCAAATTCTAAAGGTGGCAGGGGTAAAATACAGGGAGCGAAAGGCTATTTACAATTTGTACAGAAACCAGATGGCAGTTATAAGAGTCGAGGGACATGAAAGGGAAGCAGTGGTTGGGAAGGGAGTAAGACAGGGTTGTAGCCTCTCCCCGATGTTGTTCAATCTGTATATTGAGCAAGCAGTAAAGGAAACAAAAGAAAAATTCGGGGTAGGTATTAAAATTCATGGAGAAGAAATAAAAACTTTGAGGTTCGCCGATGACATTGTAATTCTGTCAGAGACAGCAAAGGACTTGGAAGAGCAGTTGAATGGAATGGACAGTGTCTTGAAAGGAGGATATAAAATGAACATCAACAAAAGCAAAACAAGGATAATGGAATGTAGTCTAATTAAGTCGGGTGATGCTGAGGGAATTAGATTAGGAAATGAGGCACTTAAAGTAGTAAAGGAGTTTTGCTATTTGGGGAGCAAAATAACTGATGATGGTCGAAGTAGAGAGGATATAAAATGTAGGCTGGCAATGGCAAGGAAAGCGTTTCTGAAGAAGAGAAATTTGTTAACATCCAGTATTGATTTAAGTGTCAGGAAGTCATTTCTGAAAGTATTCGTATGGAGTGTAGCCATGTATGGAAGTGAAACATGGACGATAAATAGTTTGGACAAGAAGAGAATAGAAGCTTTCGAAATGTGGTGCTACAGAAGAATGCTGAAGATTAGATGGGTAGATCACATAACTAATGAGGAAGTATTGAATAGGATTGGGGAGAAGAGAAGTTTGTGGCACAACTTGACCAGAAGAAGGGATCGGTTGGTAGGACATGTTCTGAGGCATCAAGGGATCACCAATTTAGTATTGGAGGGCAGCGTGGAGGGTAAAAATCGTAGAGGGAGACCAAGAGATGAATACACTAAGCAGATTCAGAAGGATGTAGGTTGCAGTAGGTACTGGGAGATGAAAAAGCTTGCACAGGATAGAGTAGCATGGAGAGCTGCATCAAACCAGTCTCAGGACTGAAGACCACAACAACAACAACAACATTATTTTTTGGTGGAAAATGCTATTTTAAATTGTATACTTATTATTTCTTGGTTAAAGCAAATTCAGTCTAGATACTGCATCATAGCCGTGGGCAGAATTGTCTTTGTAGTAACGTGTGAATCCAGACACAGCACCAGGATGAACAGTGTGGGCAGGACGAGAAACCTGTGCGTTCCTACAGAGATTACGTGAAACAACTTGTTGCCCTTCTAGTGGCTGTCACTGGAGGAACGAAGGTATTAAACCATTGGAAAGAAGCGCAATTGATTCCTATTTTCAGCAAGGATTGTTGTACAGACATACATACGTACTTATAGGCCTTTGTGCTTACCTCAGACTGTTGAAGAAAAATCAGTACGAATTCAGCAAACAGATACCTTGTGAAGCTAGGTTTAACTGTTCATCAACTACATCTATAGTGCCGCATACAACAGCACCTTGCTTGATGCCGTTTTCATTGACTTCCCGAACGCATTCGAAACAGTCTCGTACTGATTTTTAATAAACGAAACAGGAGCTTACCAAGTACCCGGGTTTGTGACGGGATCCAGGGCTGCCTGACAGACTGAACAAGTTGTTCTTAATGGGATAAAGTCGACAGATGTGAAAGTAACTACAGAGTTCGCCAAGGGAGAAGTATAGAGTTGGTTGATTGATTTTGGGGGAGGGAACCAAACAGCCTGGTCATCGGCCCCATCGGATTGGGGAAGGATGGGGAAAGAAGTCGGCCGTACCCTTTCAGAGGAACCGTCCCGGCATTTGGCGGAAGCGATTTTGGAAAATCACGGAAAAACTAAATGAGGATGGCCGGACGTGGGTTTGCACCGTCATCCTTCCAAATGCGAGTCCAGAGCGCTTACCACCGGGTCACCTCGGTCGGTAGAAGCATAGGGCCATTGCCGTTTACAGTATACGTGATGTCCCAGAAATGTGCTGACAAATTTCAGTTGAAGGTCGGGCTCATCATAAGGGTTGAGAATTGTATAGCAACACATTGCCGCAAACGTCGTCGCACGCCGCTGGGTAGTCATGTACACGAGAGTACTAGAGGGGAAAGCCGCTAGGTGGTGATTCCAGAAAAAGTGAGGCGCAGTATGTGGTTCCAACATGGCGGGACCCCTGCTCATTTTGGAGTGGCTGTTTGTAGGCATTTGAACAGTTCATTAGCCCATCAATCGATTGGGCGTGGTGGACCGGTCCCATGGCCACCCACTCACCAGATTTACCGAGCCTCGTTTTCCTTCTGTGGTGAGCCATGAAATCTTTCACGTATCGCGATCCCGTGGAGTCTGAAACAGATCTGGTGGCAAGAATCGTCTGTGCAGCTGCTGTCGGTGTTAGATACGCACGGTGTCTGATGGTGCTAACTTCGAACATCTGTTGCAACGTTAGAGCTGTATTCATATCGCACACCGTTAAGTCCAATAAATGTTTCAGGTGAATCACTCTCTCGTTTCCTTTTCGATCTTGGACCCCTGACGTTTGCGGCCATGGACTGCCCTGCAATTCTCAGTCCTTACGATGTGCACTAACTCGCCTTGAAGTTTGTCGAAACGTGTCTGGTACTCCATGTACATGGATGATCAAGTGGATAACGCAAGAAGTTCCGAGAGGCTATCCGCGGACGACGCTGTTGGCAATAGGAAGGCTACAACGATGGAAGACTGAAGCGAAATGCAGGAAGACCGGCATAGGATCAACTACTGGTGCAGCAACTGGCAGTTGACACTGAATGTACGTAAATGTAAAATTTTTGCATAAACAGGCGAAGAGAGCCGTTGCTATTCGATTAATAAATCACTAGAAACACTTCTTCTTCTTAGGTCTTCAGCCAACAGGTTGGTTAGCAGCAGTATGCCACATATTTCTGTCTTCGGTCTTCCTTTTGAGAGCGGTGTAGACAGTGCAGCTGACATGCTCCATAGTTTGGTTGATGTATTCTAGTATCTGTCTACCTCTGTTTTTCCGCTCTATCGTCCCTCCAGTGATACTTTTAATGATACCATCATGTCTCAGGAGATGGGCGACCCATGTGTCCCTTCTGTATTCGACTACTTTCAGGAGACAAGGCTTCTCTTCCTCCACTCTGTGGAGCACCTCTTTGTTTGATATTTTGCCTACCTATCAAATCTTGAGGTCCGCCCCTGGTAGCTGAGTGGTCAGCGCGACGGAATGTCATACGTAACGGCCCGGGTTCGATTCCCGGCTGGGTCGGAGATTTTCTCCGCTCAGGGACTGGATGTTGTGTTGTCCTTATCATCATCACTTCATCTCCATCTACATCTACATGGATGCTCTGCAAATCACATTTAAGTGCCTGGCACAGGGTTCACCGAAACACCTTCACAATTCTCTATTATTCCAATCTCGTATAGCTCGCGGAAAGAATGAACACGTATATCTTTCCGTACGAGCTCTGATTTCTCTTATTTTTTCGTGGTGATCGTTTCTCTCTATGTAGGTCGGTGTCAAAAAAATATTTTCGCATTCGGAGGAGAAAGTTGGTGATTGGAATTTCGAGAGAAGATTCCGTCGCAACGAAAAACGCCTTTCTTTTAATGATGTCCAGCCCAAATCTTGTATCATTTCTGTGACACTCTCTCCCATATTTCGCGATAATACAAAACGTGCTGCCTTTCTTTGAACATTTTCGATATACTCCGCCAGTCCTATCTGGTAAGGATCCCACAACGCGGGGCAGTATTCTAAAGGAGGACGGACAAGCGTAGTGTAGGCAGTCTCCTTGGTAGGTCTATTACATTTTCTAAGTGTCCTGCCAATAAAATGCAGTCTTTGGTTAGCCTTCTCCACAATATTTTCTATGTGTTCCTTCCAATTTAAGTTGTTCGTAATTTTAATACCTAGGTATTTAGTTGAATTTACGGCTTTTAAGTTAGACTGATTTATCGTGTAGCCGAAGTTTAATGAGTTCCTTTCAGCACTCATGTGGATGACCTCACACTTTTAGTTACTTAGGGTCAAATGCCACTTTTCGCACCATTCAGATATCTTTTCTAAATCGTTTTGCTGTTTGTTTTGATCTTCTGATGACTTTATTAGTCGATAAACGACTGTGTCACCTGCAAACAAACGAAGACGGCTGCTCAGATTGTCTCCCAAATCGTTTATATAGATAAGGAACAGCAAAGGGCCTATAACACTACCTTGGGGAACCCCAGAAATCACTTCTGTTTTATTCGATGACTTTCCGTCAATTACCACGAACTGTGACCTCTCTGACAGGAAATCACAAATCCAGTCACATAACATCGACACGAAAGTCGCCGAAGTGGCGTCAACTCGAAATACTTGCACCAAGAGAACGGTCTATCCGACGGGATGCCCTAGCCACACGGCATTTCCATCAAATCTTGAGAATTCTGCGGTAGCACCACATCTCGAAGACTGTGAAATATCTGGTAGTAACAATCCGGAACTTCTCAAACTGTAGTGACAACATAAAACAAGTTGTAGAAAAAGAGAGAACAAATCATTGATCATCTGCGATTATGCTGATGTCTTAGATGGGCAAAAATGGAAAAGCCCATGTGGAAAATTTAAACCGGAAGGACAACATCATGTAATGATCGGATATTCGGAAATCATGAAAGATTACAGACTGTCGCATCCTGGAATAAGAAATGTAACAGTTGCCAGAGACAATGCGTTTCATGAAATAATCTTTCCTGCAAAATTGAACAGAGATTTTACCAAAGTGATCGATTTGAAGATCATAACCAGAATAGAAATCAACTGATGTTGAACAAAATGAAGATCCGGAAACATGCGTGCCTTCTCAAATCATCAACGTGTAAAAGGAGACTGAAGGAGAGACTGAGATTGTTGAGAATGCATACTCCACAACGAATGATAACAACTATGAAATACAAGTACCCACAATAAATGAAAACTAGAAAACAGTTTCTGGGCGACAAGTCAAACCATTGAAATGGCTGATGGACTACAAGACAAATGGAAGGAGAAGGCTTGTGCAGTCGAAAAGGAGAATACACCAAGAGAAGAAGATCCAGGAAGTGTACTAGAAGCTGTGTCAGAAATGAACAGAAACAATGACAGAAGAACTGAAAAACTGAAGCTGGAGGTTTGTGCCACGTACTAACAACACAAAGACGATCCGAACAAAATGAGCTTTCAGGCGGAAATATGATGAGCATGAAAGAAATGCCAGACACAGCACACGAGTGGTGGCTCTAGCTAATGAGCAAAGAACCTGGAATTGATTTCGATAAATGAAAACTATGACTACTTATGGGAACAGCAGCTGAACGAGATTTGGAATAGATGATACTGACAACCTACAAAGACGCTTGAGTGGAATACCAGAGCAAGGTCAATTGAGCAATGACGAGTGGATCTGCAGACTTGAAAAGTGCACTTGTAGGTTGCATCATTCCGGCAGAATACTGAATGAAACACTCGACAAGTTCCTGAGCAAACAAGGGATGCTGCGGTCAGTAGCAGACCCGTGTAATAGCTAATCAAGTGTGTGAACTCATAGTAGCTGTATATGTGGACGATGTAACACTGTATGGAGAGAAAAGAGAAATAATGAAAATGAATAATATTTTAAACACTAGATTTGAAGTTAAGGACCTGGGATTAGCACGACATTTACAGTCAATTCAAGTTACGAGAGAATATCGAGCACTGATTTTAGACCACAGAGAGCACATAAAAGAAATCTTAAAAGAATTCCGAAAGGGGAACTGCAAACCTGTGAAAACACCTCTCGTCATAAATGTTAAGATACAAAATGCGACGGAAGAATACGACTTAGCGAACACTATGCATCAAAACATACGGCTGCATTTGCAAGTCTTCCATCCTTGGTAACGAGTGCAAGTCCACTCTAAGCATACCCAGCGACTTATTTAAGCCAGTTCAGTAGCAGTCCAAGCGAGGAGCAACTGCTTGCCGTCAATCACACTCTATTTTATTTGCGAGGCACAAGAAATGAGGCGCCCGCTCGCTTACCTGGCAAGAAGATTGAAATGTGTTTCCATGCATACTTGAAATCTGTACCAAATCAACGTAAACCCCTTCACGGAAAACTGAGGAGCCTAATGTTAAAGACGGCCGTGCCTGCTTTCGAAGTTGTTTACAGGAGAGGCAGTAAACTGAAAACCGTATTAGCGAAATACCCAGGCTTGTAAAATATTTGTCTGTTCCCTTTTTGGCGAACAAATGACTTTTTACGTAAAACTCAGTTACAAATGGGTTAAATGCTGGACTTTGCCGGCTATGATACTAACTATTGGATTTGACCGTTTCTGAAACTAAACCAAAGAGTATCCACGTGCTTCTTAGATCAACTTTTAGTTGAAACGTTTATCTTTTGTGCTGTAGAAAGCTGTACGAAAACTCTGAACGTCCTCCACTGTTAGAAGTCGGCACAGATCTTTACGTCCTCAGTGGCTGTAACTTGGAAAGGTAGGGGGAGATTTAGGCGAGAATCTGGAGTAAACAGGATCCCAGATCTTCAATATTTAATTACTAGTAAAATATTACGATAAAATAACTTAATTATGATTGTTAGAACTAAACACTCAGAAAATCTGAATAGACACCACATGAAAAAGTTAGGTCGTCTCTTTTACCTTGCTAACTTTTTCTTTGGAGCATTGGCATTCAGCTTCGTTTATCATTCTTTCGCGTGCCTAATTTGGAGGGGCTTCTGACACATTCATGTCAATTTCCACAAGAAAAACCCTATTCGAAATTGAACAAAAACACAATAATAAACAACGCTAAAAAACAAACAGCACGCAAGTAAACAGAGCAGGATGGATACCGCGTACCGAGTCCTGTGTTATTATTGGCTACTAATGTATCTGGCCACCTCTGAAGCAACACCTGCTTGCGCTTGGCCGTGTTTGAAGCAAAGTCACACTTTTAACGGCTTTTTAAACCATCTTCATCCGTTTTTCACACTCAGTGAGGCTACCATCCGATTCAGCGAGGAAAATGCTATAAGAAAACGTCTATATCGGACGAGTTAAGAATTTCAGGTGTCTCGGTGAAGTCATCTAGGAGACTGGATTAGAAGAAGAAGCAATTAATGTCAGGATGAGGAAGTCAGACCAGGCATACCAACTGACACAGAATGCCTAAAACAAAAAGTGTATGAATATAGGGGCCAAGTTCCGACATTATAATACAGTTGTAAAGCCTGAGGTCTTATATGCGTCTGAAACTTTGACCATGAATGGACAAGGTCAAGCTGAGCGCCTGGAAAAGCGAGAGCGTAGGATATTAAGGAAAATCCTAGGTAAAAGATGGGTTGATAGACAATGGCGAATGAGAGCAAATGAGGACTTGTACAGCAAGACAGAACCTACCACAGCATCCATTAAGACGATTGTTATTTTATGGTCATCTCATGAGGATGGACGGTGATCGACTAACAAAAAGAATATGGAGTTCATCCAATCTAAGAAAACAAGGCCGAGATGGTTCGAAGAATGTGAAAAAGATCTTAGGCGGATTGGTATCCTGAATGGAACAAATTTAAAAATTGGTGAACAACTACCAAGGTTTTAAAATGGCATCAACGTCCAAAAGACTGAGAGGACCTTTGTCCGAAGAGCATAAACAGGCACTTCTTAATGGGCTGAGAAGATGCTGCCACAAAGTCAAAGCTGGAACAAGAACAAGACCTAGACACTAAAATGAAATTGGGGACTTGGCCACCTTTGGTACTAAGCTCCTCATTTGACAGTTTTTGGGAATGTGGCTATGAACTGGAGCAACGAACTGTGGCGCTAAGTGCTGTTGAAGCGCAGTTTGCTGCTATTAGTGAATCTGTAACAGAAGCGAAGTGGATGAACAGCTTTATCAGAATGGTCAAGATTGTTTTTTTGTCACAGCCAATGAAGATTTTCGCCGATAATCAAGGCATGAATAGTATTGCAAGCGAGAAGAATGTTGCTGACTGTCTGACAAAGGAAATCGATAACCTAAGGTTGAAACCCAATCAAATTTAATGGGGGTCTAGGACCAGGGGGGTGGAGGGGGTCTCAGTGATGTGGACTATCTTTCTATTCATATCTGAAGTGTTTTTGGTGTTTTTGTGTACGTCTTATGACGTATTGGTAAAGATGAAAATCTGTATCTACACTGTGCAACGAAATTAAAGGATCACTTTTTCGAAACGCCGTAATTGTCTCCCATTACAACGCATAAGTTTGATATTTGTCTCAAATATTCCTGCAACCTTCCTCTGTAATGATGCAAAAAAGGTGGAGCTCAGCAACGGCACTCTAGAGCTCGGCGGCGCTTCAAATAGAAAGCTTTCGGCACAGGCAGAAAAAAAGGCCACAGCTCAGAAGTTTATGTGAAGTGAAATGCGGGTTAATGATGCCACAAAAATTGGCACTAAACTTCACCACAATCCTGACAAACGCCTCCGTGCACATATCACACGATGGGAAGGACGTTACAGCCCCTCTTACTCCTATTCTCCCCTTCTTCTGACGTCTCAGCGATGCAGGTCAGAAACTCGACGCCCAGCGTTGAAATCAAACGGTTTTTTATGGGTGGCTGAAGAGATAATTTCAGACACACAATGGCTATTTGCAGTGCAATGAGCAACAGAATGACTTTCTTGACAACGTTCAACAATGCTGCCTCCCCCCCCCCCCGCCTCCCCCCCCCCCCCCCCCCCAGGCGTTTCAACCCTACTCTAAGGGCGTCGTGAGCAGTAGCCCCATTCAACGTAATATGACCCCTTTGGAAAGTAACGCGACCGCAGTTTTTGCCATACTGTAGAGTTTGGAGTCACTAGGGACTCTTAAAAACCATTTGACGAAATCGTAACTTCATCCGAAGCAAGGAAGGACTCACATGCTTTTTACATTCCTCCCTTTTCGCACCTTCCTATGCCGTGATTACGGAGATGGGGGAGGGGTGCAACATCAAGATTTGTGTGAATAGAACGGCAAAGGTTCCCTCGAAAATCCACCAGTTCGGCAACATCCTCGATCTGACCCACGCACTTTAGTTATCGCGAATGTACCTGTCTGCAACTTTGACACACATTCTGCTTCGTGGCTACTCTAGCCCCTGAGGCAGGCAAACAGTAGCTGAGGGGTGTTGAAAGGCTTGCCTGACCCTCAGGCGCTAGAGCAGCTACGATGCTGAATGTGTGCCGAATTTTGTAACAGGTATATCTGCAACTAAGGTGCGTGAATGGCCGAACTGGGGGGGGGGGGGGGATGTCTCAGAGGGACCTTTTGCCCGTACGTAGATCGTAATGTTACAACCCCCCCCCCCTCCACCTCATCGTCATCACGCCATAGAACGGCGCGTAAAGGAGGGATGAAAAAGAGTGTGAAACCTTTCCTGATCGGGATCACTTCGGATTTCGTCGAATGGTTTTTAACAGTCCCTAGTGATTCCAGGCTGACAGCAGAGCAAAACTGTAGCGAACGGTGAGGCACAAGACGAGTACTGTCACATAACCTTCGAGCAAGGAAAGCAGAAACGTAGATGCCACAGTGTTACGAAACAAAGTTTGCTGAAAGCACAATGTAGTTTAGAACTGACGATATACAGAGATAAGCCAAACTGTTATGACCAGCTGCTTAACGCCGTGTTGATCCACCTTTGGAACGCAATTAAGCAGCGAATCTGCGTGGCATGGATTTGACAGGCCCTTAGTAGATTTATGGAGGCTGGCGTCACGAGATATCTCTGCACAGGTCACACAGTTTCACTAAATTACTGGCCGGTGGTTTGTGGGAGCGGAAGTGTCTCCTGACAGCGTTCCTGATGTATTCCACCGTATTAAGATCTGGCCAATTTGGTGGCCAAGACGTCAATGTGCCTTCATTATCACGCTCCTCAAACCACACTAACACGATTCTGGCCTTGTGAAGCAGAGAGCTATCCCGTGGAAGATGGCATCACCATCAGGTAAGTCATCAAGCATGCCAGGACGCAGGCAGTCCACAAAACTGTTCATGTGTTCCACAGAAGTCATGGTGCCTTCGATTACCACCACATGTCTCATGAAAGCTCAAACGAATATCCCCCATAGCATGAAACTGTCCCCATTAGCCTGCATCTGTGGTGTAAAGCATATTTCTAGGAACCACTCGCCTGGACAATGGCGTATCTGGACACTGCCACCGACCTGGTGTAACAAGGAACGTAATTCACTCGACCAGGCGACAAGTTTCCATTGATCCTCGGTCCAGTCGCTATGATCCTGTGGCTACTGCAGTCGTAATTGTGGATGTCACTGGTTCAAAATGGGAACACGTTGGGGTCGTCTACTGTGGAGCCCCATGCACTGAACGGCATGCTTCAAAACACATGTGCCTGCATCAGCTTTGCACTCAGTTGTCAGATCACGATCTAGCCTGCTTTACAGAACAGGCAAGCCTACAGACTATATTTCTGTGGTGCCCCGTGGTCGTCCAGCACCTTGTCGCCTACTCGTGTTCTGGACAATACTTCAACCACTTTCCACAGATGCTCACGAACAGATGAGCAAATTCGCCGTTTCCGAGATGCTCGTTTCCAGGCGCAAGGCCATAAAAGTCTGCCTTTTATGACTGTCGCTTATGTCAGTGGATTTCCCCATCCGTCTTGCTCTGCTTATGTATTTTCATTACCGCGTCACCTGTTCGAAACACCTCCAGGCGGCATTCCGTCTCGCAGTAGGCAGTGGTCACAATGTTTTGGCTCATCACTGTAGTACGAATTACGTTTCTTGTGGCACTTCGAAAACACCTTACATATTACGACAAATGCACAGCTGTTGATACGATCAGTGAAAGATCGTCGGTAAATGGCATGAAAATCATGTGCATTACGTAAGTGAAATGTTAAAAATCTGAAATTTCGACGCGAATTTCTCTGATGCACGTGTCCTCTCTCCCACGCACACTCAACTGATGTACGAGGGAGACTTAAATGAAAACCTTAAATTTGTAATAACAAATCGAAAGTTCACGCCGTTATCCTGTATGTTGGTAAGCGTGCTACAAACAGAGTGCAGAATGGCCTGTAGGTGGCAACATAGTGCAGATGCACACATACCGTCGCAGTATCAGTATAAAGATGGCCGCCCCACTTGCGACTTGCACCAGGGAAGAACAGCGTTCTGTTATTAGGTTTTTGCGTAGTAAAAGTGTGAAACCTATTGAAATTCATCGACAAATGAAGGTTCAGTACGGTGATGTATGTTTGTTACAGCAGCAAGTCTACGAATGGAGTAGGAAGTTCGCAAATGGTGTGACTTCAGTGAAAGATGCTCCTCGTCCAGGTCAGGCACAATGAGTTGTGACTCCACAGAACATTGCAGCAGTTGAAGCCATAGTGAAGGAAAACCGCCTAGTGACACTGAATGACATTGCAGCATGTTTACAGATTAGTAATGGGTCAGCACACCACATTGTGCATGATGTGCTCCAGTTTCACAAAATGTCTGCAAGATGGGTGCCACGGCAGCTGACTCCTGAAATAAGAGAACGACGTGTTGATGTTTGTGAAGAACTTCTATGGCGCTTTGAACGAGAAGGTGATGGCTTCGTTGCAAGAATCGTTACTGGGACGAAACCTGGGTTCACTTCGACCAACCGGAAACGAAGAGAGCGAGCGAGGAATGGCGCCATTCCTCTTCACCAAAACCAAAGAAGTTTCGAACAGAACCATTAGCAGGGAACGTTATGCTGACTCTCTTTTGGGGCGAAAAAGGCGTCATTTTGGAGCATTACGTGCCTAGAGGGACCACTGTCACCAGTGCATCATACACAGATCTCCTAAAATCTCATCTGCGGCCTGCAATCAAATCAAAGCAACGTGGATTGCTGTCAGCAGGTATCCTTTTGCAACATGACAATGCAAGGCCCCACACTGCCCGTACAACAGTTGTAGCAATCACAGACCTGCATTTTGAGTGTCTTCCTCATCCACCATACTCACCAGACCTTGCCCCAAGTGATTTCCATATGTTTGGACCACTCAAAGACGCAACGGGAGGAAAGAAGTTCCGTTCTGATGAAGAGGTACGCCACGCGGTGCATGAGTGGTTGCGCGGACTACCAAAAGAATTTTTTTCTAAAGGAATTTATGCACTTTGTAAGCGCTGGAGGACTTGCATTGAGCGTGGGGGAGATTATGTTGAAAAGTGATACAGCTTTGTACCACTTCTGCACAATAAATAATATTTTTTTTTAAAATATTTAAGGTTTGCATTTGACCAACCCTCGTATGTCAATCATCATTCGAAATGAGCAGATTTTGCCAATATCTGCTTTTGTGATACCGACTATTATAGCATGCCAAAGAAGGACCACATAGCACCAGTTTATCTCACTAAAAACAGCGAAAAGCATATCACTTCTTCCACTTGAGGCAGCTAACAAAAGCTAATTAATCGGTTACTGTAAGAAAAGGAGGGATTCTATATTTTAACGTTCGGAAGACGACATTGTCATCAGAGAGAGAGAGAGAACAAGATTGGATTAGGTAAGAATAGGGAAGGAAACTGGTTATGTCCTTTTCAAAGAAACCATCCTGGTATTGACCATAAGAAATCTAAAACTGAATAGTCAGGTGGCGATTTTGGCTGTACTTCTGCCGATCTACAATCTAACGACTCTGTTCGTCAAGAAATGACTTTTTCATACTGAGACACTCCAAATCAGACCGAGCATGCAGAGCACTAAAACAGGTTTGAGCGAACATGTGTTGATGGTTCGACATTATCTGTTGTATTATAGACAGGCGATAAGTGCAGTCTCACCACCGTGCCAGCCCTGGTGTTCAGAATTAACAGATTCCTCCGATCGCAATGGGCACACATCAAATTCGACGGAACTTGCTGAGTCACAAAATGCCGAGTACTGGGACGAGTTGTGCTTGAACATATGTTGCACACGTGTTACTCACTAGCGTGGTGGACACAATCTGGCAGCATGCGTTGCTGAAGATCTAGTGCGCAAATGCCAACTGTAAAGGCTCGGAGCGCAATGGGATACAACATCCAATCTCGATTGCACCATTTTGAAAGCAATCAGACACGCAGCCTCTACAACAGGAAGGTCTTTTGGCGTAAGATATTGCCTCTGACCCTGGCAACTTTATGCTCTATTTTTCAGGTGGACCATTTCCAACGTGTGCAATGGTAAAACCTTCCTGAATTAATGACAAGCGCCTCTGCTTCCCTGGCCTGCATGTCTGCCTGACACATCGCCCGTCACGCATTTGTGGGATGTGGTTGGTTGGTAAGTTGTCTCCAGGGCCTCTGGTAGTCACTGCTGAGCTTTGCGATATCGCATACAAAAACCACCCATGGAGACATCCCTTTGACATACCCAGATCCCTTCTGATCTCATGCCACCACATCCGTATGCTCTATGGACTCCTCATTTTATTGAATTGTCAAAGTCAGAAATAATATTTACGTGTGTTCTCCATAAACCACAGTAAGTTGTATAGCGCAGTGTTCATGTTTACCTGTATAACTTTCCCTCCTTCTTGTTCCATTCGTGAGTAGTATAAGGAAAGAAAAACTGTTGCTACCCCGCTCCATCCCCCTCGTATCGGTCTGATTTTCTCCCATTTGTCGTGGTCATTACATTTCGGAGGAAACAGTAGGTTTCATGCCCACGTCTGGATTGTAGGCCCTTGGGATGGTGTGAATAAGGCTCTCCGAGACACACAACGTCTTTCTTGTAACGTCTTCCGCTACTTCCTGTCAGCTTCTTATCCGAGATGGCACTTGACTCTGAAGTAAGCCGATTCGGATGAAATTTGGACTGCCAGTATTTGGGCAGCAAGGGGAAGAGAAGTGATGGTGTAAAGTTCCTGATCATAAGTCTTTGTGGCAACGTCCTGGATTAAATTCCAAAAATCTCCACAGTGTCTCATGAGGTGATGGACTGCGACACGGTTGATGGTGACACAACTGTCAGTTGGGGTCATTAGCCCCCTTGGTGCTATTCGAGAGAAGTTGGGTGTTTGTCGGCACCAGGTTACACCCTCTCCCTTCTCCCATCATACAACACATACATAACACTACACACTTATCCATTATGCTCACCTACATTTCGCAAATACATGTAAGACACCACTCACACACCAGCAAGGAAAGGGGCCAATGAGCGTGGAGGAATAACACTCTTTTCGTTACACAGCTGAACCAGCGCTTTGGGATATTCCAACCAATAATGCCATAGACATTTACGAGTTGTGATACAAAAATACGGTCAACAATTTTCTTAGAAACAAAATGACAAACTTACATGGAATTTTATTTAATGTCCTTCAACGCACTGTCCTTTGCTAGCAATGCACTTATCCTAAGTGTTGAATCCATAACTGGAAGTATTTCTTACAGGCTTCTTTTGGAAGGGCATTCAGCTGCTCTGTCGTGACCCTTTCAGTGGCAGAAATGGTGTCAAAACGGTATCCTCTAAGCACAATTTTAATTTTTGTCAAGCGCCAGATACCCCATGATGCTAAATCTAGTAATAAGGCAGTTGTGGACAGACAGGAAGGCTTTTTCCGGCCAAAATCCCGCAAACCAAAAGCGAGGTCTGGGACGATGCATTGTCATAATGAAGAAGGGAGCCATTGGCTCATTTTTCTTGTCTCATTCTTCGTACATCGTTCCACAAGTGTTGCAGTATGCCCTTGTAAAATTCGGCGTTTAAATTTGTTTCCCTTGGAACAAACTCTGATCGCACTAATCAATCCCTCAATATTTAAAAAACCAATAAGCATGAGTTTGATATTCGATTTTGACTGATGTGCTGTTTCAGGGCTAAGAGATTCACTGGGTTTTCATTGGAAACTCTAAATGTTCGTCTCTCAGTCATACCCACAGACCCCATTTTCAACTACAGTTACAATTTTGGACATGAAGTCCGGATTTGTCCTTCAACTATGTGCAAACTGACACACGATTTTCTTTCTGTTCAACAATCAAAAGTCTGGGAACAACGCAATCAATCATTCATTTGCAAATTATCGGTTAAAATGCTTTGCATTGACTATGTGAGATACTAATGAACAATTTTTGCCACTCTTTGCACGTTTTCTTTTGTTTTTGAGGTTAAGGGACTCCTGAACGTTGCTCGCCTTCTACCGACTCATTTCCGCTTTTAAATCGATAATACAACCTGTAAACAGTCTCCATAGCTACAGAATTATCGCAATAGACCAGTTTCAACATTTCATAAGTGTCTTTGGCACTTTTTTGTAGCTTGAAGCAGAACTTAATGTTCACATGTTGCTCGAAATCCATTAATTCGGGTGAGACACGTTAAACGCAACCTCACTCTAACGTCTCTGGACACTCACAGACAAGTCAGAAAGCGTTCCATCATGACGCTCCCTGTCTCAACAGATCAGACTGTCGGATAAATTATATAAAATGGTCGTAATGTCAGCAGTTGTTGCTAAAAAATTAATTCACCGTATTTTTTGATCACGTGTTTACTGTGTGTTGAATGTCTCTGTGACATTAACATACTGACTAAGCAGTCTAATGACGAATTGCGCAACCCTTCTTTTTACTTTCAATTCCATTACTCTAACTTCGTAATGATCTCAAATCGACCATCAATACTTCAGAATTGGTCGAATGAGTGTTTTGTAACCGATGTCTTCCATGCGTGAATTAACTTTCTGTGGGATGCCTTCAATGAATCTGACTGAGTCTGAAATCTTCTTTCTCGATGGCGATATTTACGGCTCCAGACGGAAACTTTACTTACTTGAAGGTTGTGATTGGTTCTAGCGGCTCATCACACAATGCGTAGTCAAACAATATCTTCGTTCATTTACGGGAATTACGTGACGTTCATGACGCCAGTGAGGGAGATACTTTAGCGCGTCCGTCTTGCAACATTTCTTGTAAACTGCATTGACCTGCTCCTTTGTGCAGTTACATGGCACGCTCCCTTGTTTCAGTGGGAAACTGACTCTAGAACAGGGGCCTATATAAATATTAACCTTTGAAATTGCCTACGTACTTTGTACTAGGTTCTCCCTTTCTACTTTTTTTGCTAGATTTGGATCTGAAGATGAGATATGCCATTATTATATTTAAAAAATGTGCTTACATTATTTGTGAGGTGTCCTCTGTACCATTACATGTTCGAGTAGTTTACATTTCATAACTAGAAGGACGGGAAAGGATTTGCTAGAAACCGACTTATTACTCTTCGTTCATTCTAAACAAAACATATTCTCAGAATTTCTAGCGCTAACTTTTCCCGAAATTATAGTCTCTTCTGCAGGCGACAATTCTACAGCCTGCCTCTAACTGCTTGCCACATAATCTATAATGCTTTTCCGATCGTCGGCCAATAAAGATCGTAAAACTCAGCATCAGACATAATAGTTCACACATTTCACTTGTCATTTGCACGGCACACTCTCATTGTTATGGTGGGAAATAAATAAGCCGATTAATTCGTTCGGCTGATGTCCCAGGCCGCACGGTACCAGACAGCAGATGCTTAACCTCCACGTTGTCTATAGTCCTACACTACACACAGTTGGCAACATTAACGCCGCCACTATCTGAACCGACGTGCTCGTAGACCACTGGTATTTGACAAAGCTACATCATCACTAGCGAGAATAAGTTGGGAGAGGCTAAACTGAATGCTAGCGATGTACTATAGGTAAGGTACATGGCGATACACGAGTGGCTAAAGGCATGGAAGACGTTGTCTAAATGCTGGCTAGTCATGATGGTGCCATAACTAAATATGCTAAAATGAAGGCTGAAATTCTAAATTCTGTATCCCCAAACTGCTTCTTCGAAGATTACATTGCAGTTCCTACGTTCGAAGGTCGTACAGATTTATTTACTTCCATCGTCGTAGCGTTCTGGTTACCTGAAATCAGACCGAAACGCTTTTCTTTCATTACCATTTTCAGTTTTGGAAATAACTGGAAGCCGCACGGAGACAAATCAGGCGAATAAGGAGAGTGTTCAAGCACCATGACACATTTTTGAGCCAAGAATACGTGCAATCTGCTTTTGTGCGCATGCGTATTGTCGTCCAACAAACACCATAAAAAATATAAAAAAACAGTGTTTATCACCTGCTCATAAAGTCTGTTTCTCTAGCGACCGATCTTTTCACGTCTCTACAGTGTTCCACTCTACAATCTTTTAAGTGGAGCACAAAGCGACAGCAGATTTTCTTTAATCCAATCGCCAGTTAAAATGCGAAGCACAATTGTTTTAGGAATTAGACTTAGCTTCTCCATTAACCAGTTAAGTGCTCAACTATAATTTAGAAGACTTTTCTACATTTTTTTGAAAAATTTCATAGACTCGAACAGTCGACGATCGAACGTGGATCATCTACTATCAGGAAACCTTGCATATCACTTAAAAACGCATTGCTTCACTACCTCAAACAGTTTGTATCACTTCAAAAGTGTCTGTGGCAATGTCACCCAGTTTAAATCAAACGTTGGTTTTGTTTTGGACTAGATTACGGTTACAGTGTGACATTGTTTGGTGAAGACGCCAGGTGTTCAAATGTGTGTGAAATCTTATGGGACTTAACTGCTAAGGTCATCAGTCCCTAAGCTTACACACTACTTAACCTAAATTATCCTAAGGACAAACACACACACCCATGCCCGAGGGAGGACTCGAACCTCCGCCGGGACCAGCCGCACAGTCCATGACTGCAGCGCATCAGACCGCTCAGCTAATCCCGCGCGGCGACGCCGGGTGATTCGGAGCATCTACATCACCATAGCTCCAGCTAGGCGAAGTAAAAGCTGTCGCCTACACGGACAGGAACCAGAACATAGGCAGTACATCGTTCCTAAGGTCTGATTCAGGAGGCCAGTGGATTCCAAAACAGTAGTCAGTTGCACAACAGGCATTCATTAGCATTCCTCGAAGACGCTCATCAGGTCACAATGAAATGGCTCAGAGGATTCGACCGAGTAACAAGATGTCACAGGTGGGATAACGTTCCGTAAATAAGAAGGCCTTTGGACATTTTTAGACTCTTAACAACAATTTGAAGCTCATTATGTGTGCATTCATCTCCCTTATTTCATCAAAGTACGGGCATCTGGGGTGATGGGGGGAGGGGAGGAGGGGGGGGGGGGTTGTAGGCTCTATGGAGGTGAAATGATAATAAGGGTCAATAGATCTCATGTAACAATTGTTTATGTTAAAATAATAAAAACGTACTGTTCAGTCTTTTTCTGTGATAATGGTACCTTTGAACATACTGATGTTCAAAGTTGCAAAGGAAATGGGTAACTACAAATATTAGTGACATTTTAGATACAAAAATACACAAAATAAATTAAACATGCACGTGCACAAATATATAATAACAACAAGACAGTTTAACAATTAATTTAAACTCTTTGGAAATTTATAATAAACATTTCTTGTTCCAAATAAAATATAAAAACGCAGCTCTGGTGGATTATTATTACGATATTATGCATTTCATACAATTTGTTGAGGCTACAGAACAGCATGCACCAGAAATGTTGTTTCTATTAGCGATTCTTCTAATACGTTTTAGCTCCTTCTCGACAAATATTGGAAATGCTCTCCTAGCCTTACTTAGACCACTCAGTGACCTCACAGTACCTTTTTTTAGTAACAGTTCTTTCAACTGCTACTTTAGGCCAGTAACTTTTCAATACAATTTTATGACTCTGTCTTAGAAACCTAATGTCATATGTTGTCCCATGTTCATTCTCTTGGCTGGCTTTTATAATTTTACCTATAGATGGGACAAATTTCAGGCAAAACTGAAGAAAATATTTGGTGAAAATCAGCAGCAAGTCCACACAGCACATGAACAATTGAAAAACAAAATCCCACATCATGGCACAAATACAAGCTCTTCTGGTAAAGGATATCACAACAAAGAAATTCATCAAGTGATGTCAGTACAGAGAGGAAATGCAACGCAAAGTGGTCCCTATGACAATTTTGGAAGACCACAATGACATCACTTCTCTCATACAATAGGTAAAAGAAGAGACATCGCAGTTTATAATAGCCAGAAATGTCGGACCGAGTACACAAAAGACAGCAGTCATGAATGTCGACCCCCATATGTCAGGAGATGGTTCAAAGGGCTCTGAGCACTATGGGACTTAACTTCTGAGGTCATCAGTCCCCTAGAACTTAGAACTACTTAAACCTAACTAATCTAAGGACAACACACACATCCATGCCCGAGGCAGGATTCGAACCGGCGACCGCAGCGGTCGCGCGGTTCCAGACTGTAGCGCCTAGAACCGCTCGGCCACCTCGGCCGGCTGTCAGGAGATAACAGAGAATGTGCAAGAAGAGGTGTATCGAGAGTTAGCACTAATCTCTGCTACCAGTCAGATATATCAAGAAGAATGGACGTGGTCAACTCCGGTTATGCCGCAGGTGTCAGATGACAACCCAGCGTCCGACCAACAGAGGCATAACCAACTCCTCCGCCGAGTGCAACACCCACCTGAAGAACCAACACGGAGGACATGCCTGTATGTTTCCACCACGAACGCCCTGGACACTTTGTATGCTACTGCAGGGAAAGAAGGCGACTTTTCGGCGACTACTATGCCACCATACGTCAAACATCATTGCAATTCTGCTCATGCCAATCAACTGCAGACGTTTATATTTGAGGTGTGGGACGAAGCCCATCATGATACCCTGGACGAGTTTCCTCTCCAATACGCTGAAGCCATTCTCCGTCGCTGTGCAGAGGTACTAGCCACTCGCATACCCGCCGAATTCAGAAAAACTAAGCCAGACGATCATCAATGGAGGTGGTGCCACCACAGAAGTGAATCCTCCATTGACGACTGTTATCAATATGCCAGGCAATATCATCGATGTCATCATCAAAGGCCACCCTGTCCCGACACTAGTCAATTCAGAGGCTTCTTTTCCTGTAATGTCAAATGTTTATCAAACACCTCCTACAGAAGACTGTGTTCAATGATATGAAAGCGATTTTGATAGAGGTCAAAAATGGGAAATACATCCAGCTGACAGCAGCATGCATTCCAAAAGTAACTATAAATGACAGAAAACAGCCCTTTTAACTTGACGTTTGAACAGTATGCAGTCATTATGTTGTTATGTTTCATAATGTCATTTTATTCTCGGATGTAACTTCTTGCAGGCATCGCAAATCGCAAGCAGTCATACACTGTGGAAGGCCAGAACTCCAGACTGCAGAAGCTATTCCAAAAAGCACACATAACAAAGATGGCTGTGACTTGTTGTTTACCGTTGAGGACGTCATCATCCCGCTGTCATCAATGATACAAGTTACAGTCATCGACCTGGCGCTTCGATAAACTGTGAATCTTTTGTCGGTTGTAACAGCTACTCTGGCTCACAAAAGAAATTGACATTCCAGTGACGATCATAGGTGTTGCAGCTAAGGTTGATTAGGCTACCTGGGAAAAAGACTGCATTCTTAACAGTTGACAGCCATTATGAGTTCAAAGTTAGCTCCAGTCTCCTTCGAGCATACGTTGGACATCCTATTTCGACACAAATGGAAGACGTATCTTTGCTGCCGGGATGATATTGTCTTTAGACGCTTAAAGAACATCGAAGTCGCCTGAAAAACATGCTGGAGTGTGTTCAGGCCGCATACCACTGCTTCAGTCCCAAAAAATGACCCTTCGTCACCCAGTAATAAAAATCTCGGTAAACCTCGATAATAGCGGTGGTTTCTGCCTCGATCCCGAAAAAAGAAGTCACTGACTTTCCGACTCATAGCAAATTCGAAATGTACTCGTATTGCCAGCTATTCATAAAGGGCTTTTGTACCGATAAATGTTCCACGCAAAAACTACTATAGAGAGATACCAAATTTTCCCGGAACGAGGCGCAAGAAAGATCTTTTCTTGTCCTTAAGAGGGTCCTAACTTCTTCTCCAGTCTTAGCATTGTACAACGATAATTCCAAGACAGAACTTCACGTCGGTGCTAGTATTTGTGGGATAGGTGCTTTCCTAGCACAAATTCAGGGAGGTGCTTAAGCTTATGCTTCCAGAGTACTTTCCAAGTCAGAGATGAACTACTCTACAATCGGTAAAGATTGCCTTGCACCTGGTTTGGCCACCAACATATTCAATCTATACTAATTTGGCGAAGCATTCACACTTGTTACGGAGTATCATTCTCTAAGCTGGCTGACTAGCCTGAAGGATCCGCTAGGTCGACTGATTGGCGGGATGAGGCAACAGTGGTTTACAAAATCGGACGAAAACACAAGGACGCCTACTGTCTTTAAAGAAATCTTTTAGCAGAACATAGCACAGTGCATGAAATTTCACTCACAACTGCATTAAATGACGTTGGTGCTGAACAATGAGAAGATCCAGCACTGATGAAAACCCTAGAGACCTTGAAGGAGGACGAACCAATCAAAGGAGAGTTCAAATTAATAAACAAAAATATTATATAAGAGGAACTATCATCTGACGGGTCATAAATGATTGTTCCTCATCCCAGTTCATCTATGGGCAGCTATTTGCACGGTGTTCCAACACATGGCCACATTGGATTCATGAAGATTCTAGAGAGAATCAGACGCAGATATCACTGGCGAGCAGTGTGCGATTTGCAGGGGGGATGGGGGGGATTTCCCCCCCCCCCCCCTCTGCATCAGACCATCCCCTCCTCTGGTTTTAGTTTATGCATCCCACCCTGGGATGTTTATTTCCCACGCGCTGGAGTAAAACTTTACATATAATTAAATTTGTCGAGCCGAACACTGAAAGTTTTTAATACAGTCGTACTATTAATATGTTTGCTTATTAATTTTGAAAAAGTGTTATGTAGTAGGTAAGCATTTCAAAACACTTAGAACTAAATGACAAGACGACGCACGCCACATTTCCGTAGCATGCCACAATGTTGCAAGACGTCAACCCAGCGTAAACGAGGCTTTAGAGCCAGGTCTGTATCGTATGGTGGATGTGATGTGTTGCGTACGAAAGTAAAACCTGTAATCAAATCCAAACGTCGTGGAAAACTGTGAAGAGGTGTCATCCTGCAGCAAGATAACGTTCGCCCACATTCTGCCAAACGGACAGCCGAAGCAATAAAGGAGTTGAGATTCGAGGTGCTGGAACATCCACCATACAGTCCAGACCTGGCTCCAAGCGATTTTCACATGTTTGGTCCATTAACGGAAGCACTACAGGGAAGAAAATTTAAAAGTGATGAAGACGTCATTGCTGCGGTGCAAAATTGGTTACAGATGCAACCCATAAACGTATTTTCTGATGAAATAAAAAAAACTCGTAAAACGTCGGGAAAACTGCATTGAAGTCGAGGGATGTTACGTAGAAAAATAACGCATGTTTCAGTTTTCTATCATCAGAATTAGTACAGCTATTCACAAATGTACCTTTACTTTTTGAATTCCCCTCGTATACCTGTATGTAGATGATTTTGTAAATAAGCTTTACCTATAATGTACTTTTAAAGATACACTCCTGGAAATTGAAATAAGAACACCGTGAATTCATTGTCCCAGGAAGGGGAAACTTTATTGACACATTCCTGGGGTCAGATACATCACATGATCACACTGAAAGAACCACAGGCACATAGACACAGGCAACAGAGCATGCACAATGTCGGCACTAGTACAGTGAATATCCACCTTTCGCAGCAATGCAGGCTGCTATTCTCCCATGGAGACGATCGTAGAGATGCTGGATGTAGTCCTGTGGAACGGCTTGCCATGCCATTTCCACCTGGCGCCTCAGTTGGACCAGCGTTCGTGCTGGACGTGCAGACCGCGTGAGACGACGCTTCATCCAGTCCCAAACATGCTCAATGGGGGACAGATCCGGAGATTTTGCTGGCCAGGGTAGTTGACTTACACCTTCTAGAGCACGTTGGGTGGCACGGGATACATGCGGACGTGCATTGTCCTGTTGGAACAGCAAGTTCCCTTGCCGGTCTAGGAATGGTAGAACGATGGGTTCGATGACGGTTTGGATGTACCGTGCACTATTCAGTGTCCCCTCGACGATCACCAGTGGTGTACGGCCAGTGTAGGAGATCGCTCCCCACACCATGATGCCGGGTGTTGGCCCTGTGTGCCTTGGTCGTATGCAGTCCTGATTGTGGCGCTCACCTGCACGGCGCCAAACACGCATACGACCATCATTGGCACCAAGGCAGAAGCGACTCTCATCGCTGAAGACGACACGTCTCCATTCGTCCCTCCATTCACGCCTGTCGCGACACCACTGGAGGCGGGCTGCACGATGTTGGGGCGTGAGCGGAAGACGGCCTAACGGTGTGCGGGACCGTAGCCCAGCTTCATGGAGACGGTTGCGAATGGTCCTCGCCGATACCCCAGGAGCAACAGTGTCCCTAATTTGCTGGGAAGTGGCGGTGCGGTCCCCTACGGCACTGCGTAGGATCCTACGGTCTAGGCGTGCATCCGTGCGTCGCTGCGGTCCGGTCCCAGGTCGACGGGCACGTACACCTTCCGCCGACCACTGGCGACAACATCGATGTACTGTGGAGACCTCACGCGCCACGTGCTGAGCAATTCGGCGGTACGTCCACCCGGCCTCCCGCATGCCCACTATACGCCCTCGCTCAAAGTCCGTCAACTGCACATACGGTTCACGTCCACGCTGTCGCGGCATGCTACCAGTGTTAAAGACTGCGATGGAGCTCCGTATGCCACGGCAAACTGGCTGACACTGACGGCGGCGGTGCACAAATGCTGCGCAGCTAGCGCCATTCGACGGCCAACACCGCGGTTCCTGGTGTGTCCGCTGTGCCGTGCGTGTGATCATTGCTTGTACAGCCCTCTCGCAGTGTCCGGAGCAAGTATGGTGGGTCTGACACACCGGTGTCAATGTGTTCTTTTTTCCATTTCCAGGAGTGTATAACAAGGGATGGCTTTTCTGATAGTGCATACGCGTGAATAGTGAGTTTCGGCATTAACATCTATTTATAAATAACTGGTTAACCATGGGTAACGCCACGATCCAAGATAGTAACATATATAATTATACTAACCCCCTAGGACATCCCCCCCCCACACACACACACACTGGTAAAAGCACAAATCGCACACTGCTGGCGAGGTCTCTAGCGATCAGTTTGAGACTATGTGAGCCACTGTAAGGAATGGCAATGGCGAAGACCATGCCGCAGTTAGCCTACCTTCGGGGTATCTTATACCAATTCTTCTGCAGCAGCGCTATTCCACTGGATTGAAATCGACTCCTTGGGGCGTCAACAAACGAGAATCGATGGATAATAGTCTGCACAGTCTACTTTATCTGCTATGCTGTCACAAAGCTGAAGCTCTGAAAACTGCAAGGTTTCTCGTAGAATACGTCATTTTGAAGCAGAGAGCACCGTGTGTGATTACTATGGAAAAGTTTCCCAGTCAAGACTAGTGTCAGAGGTAGTTTCATGTTGCAACATCGCCCACAGGGTGACAGCTGCCTACCACCTACAAACTAACGCTACAAACAGAACGCTTTAACAAGGCATTTTCAGATATGCTCGATATACATTGATGTCAAACAGAGAGATTGGAATACAATACTACCTGTTGTGATGTTTATACACATCCCAACGAAGCAAGGCTCTACAGATTTCACACTGTTCTTTCTGCTCCACAGTCACATGGCCAAAACGACAATGGATGCACTGTTCCCGTTGCAAGTGGACTATACTAAGGATGGTTATGTGAAACATCTTTTCGCCAAGAGCAAAGAGCTGGCTCGCATACAGTCCCTAGACGCCCAGAAGAAGGACCAATAGCGCTACAACGCCAAATGTTGATCTGTAAGATACAGGCTGAAGGTTGGTATGGATTTTTAAGCCAGTGCAGAAAGCAGGACTATCAGAGAAATTACTAAAACACTATTTTGGTCGTAATATTTCCTTCATTGTTGTCTAACATCACATACGAAGTCGACTGTTATGACCCTACATCAAAAAGACAAAAGCGCAAAGATGTCGTCCACGTCTTCCATATGAAGACCTATCGATGATAGGACCTCCTCGTTCAAGAAAACTGAAGCCCCGCTCGATGATCACAAAGGTATGACAGAAGGGGCCGCCTATGATGCACACTAAATGACAAAAAATGGCTCTGAGCCCTATGGGACTTAACATCTGAGGTCATCAGTCCCCTAGAACTTAGAACTATTTAAACCTAACTAACCAAAGGACATCACACACATCCATGCCTGAAGCAGGATTCAAACCTGCGACCGTGGTGGTCGCGCCATTGCAGACTGAAGCACCTAGAGCCACTCGGCCACACCGGCCGGCTAGGATGTGACAACACAAGCCAAATGCAAGGATCCTCTAGCACTTCCATAGAGAGAATCACTGTCAAGATACTGTCTTAGTTCCAATAAGAACTTCTCTGGGAGAGGGAGCAATGCCACAAGCTGTGCTGCAGTAAGCATTGCAATCTGGCACCAGCTCAGATTTGATCACCAACAACTATTTATTACCCTATTTAGTGTTTACCATTTTTAAAGATTATCAAAATTTATTATTTTAGTAATGTTTGTATATTGTGGAATATTTGACGTTTGTATAAATAGCAGCACTCTCTGTCCAGGAGACAGTTCTACTCTGCTCTATATTAGTATCCATAATAAATGTGCTTTCAGTGCTAAGTGTTGTGTTCCATTGATGACTGTACATTCGTATTAAGACTTGATTGTGTTATGACATATCATGACTTCGACTACAGTGCCTAATGTAACTGTTGTGTATATGTGACTCCATTTTCACAGCACTAGAAGAAAAATAAAGCAACCACAATTGTTGTCTCCTAACGTGGTGTGACTCCACTAGAAAAAGTCAACAACCCTGGTTTCCACATGGTCGGCACAAACTGAATGACATTATTTGTTAGTCCCAAACGAACATTTATCAGTCAACAAGTAGAGAAATCCCCAACTATGAAACAGTCATCGGAGGTGTTGGAAAATGCAACAGCATTCAAGTCTGGGGAGCATGCTGGTTTTAGCAAACGAGTGATACCCTCACAACCTGGATTCACATTCAGAGAAGTGAGTTCCAGATACCTGTCTGGCCTATACTTAACCTTTATCAATTAAGGAAAATGTCGGGATGGTTTCTATTAAATGAGACAGCCCATTTCATTCCCCATTCTAACCTTGTTCTCAACCCCCAATGGCCTCATCAAAGACCCCAACTCTTCTATTTGTAGCATGTTGTCTGAATGGGTACAGCTGTCTGTTGAAAAGAGTTGTGAGTGGTAGTAGGTTAGCGAAGAATTAAAGGTTGGGTGTTCTTATCTCTCTATCTGCAGAGAATTGTTTACAGGTGATGAGTACATTTGTATTTTCATCAGTGTGGATTCCTTCTCACAACATCAATCTGTCAACATAGTATCGAGACTTTTGTGTCAACAGTAGGACAGTTTTGCATTTTCTCTAAATACAAACACATCAGTTAGCATAATTAACACTGAATTGCATTTGTCACATAAACAAACACTGTCATTGTAAATGAACCCCCTCCAAAATGTATTTTTTCCCTATTTTGTCCAGTGCCATCCTGTCTTTTTGTTAATGGAACACATACAACGAGCATCTGCTCATACATGTTCACTCCACAAAGGATGCAACAGTCAGTTTGGACTGATACTGTGCATCATTTTGTTGTTCACAAGACTCAGCTTAACTGTTCTGAAGTAACACAACATTATTGGTGGCCCCTATAGCAGCCATGCCCTTATTTTATAGTTGATGAAAACATTTATTATTATTTTTTAAATATGTGATATCATGAGAGACAAGTGTGTTGTCAGAGGAACAGTTTGGTTTTGCTAGTGCAGAGATGGTGTAACAGTATCTTCACAAGCCACAGAAAATAGACTGAAAACAATGATATCATTTAATTATAAGAACAGTTATTTTCATCACTGACTTTTTGTTGCATTCTTTATTCTTGTTCGAGTAGCCATGATGCTAGCAAGATGCACTTTAATCTGCTGCCCATGATAAGGTCTGGTATTATTACTGTTATGTAAACTACCTGTTGTAAATTATTGGAGAAAAATAGACAATAATGTTATTCAAGTTTGTCTCATATTTTCTGTAAGAATACTACTTATCTTCATACTTTGCATTCTATCTTTGCTTCACTGCGGACAAGCTGCAACGCCGCCGTTAGCGGTAATATATTTATATGATCTTATTGGCAAGAGTTACAGTTTTATTTCAGACTGCAAATGCTGAGAACAATTATTTAACGCTAAATGTAAATGTGTGAATAGGGCCTCCGGTCGGGTAGACTGTACGCCGGGTGCAAGTCTTTCGATTTGATGCCACTTTGGCAACTTGCTCGTCAATGGGGATGAAATGATGATGATTAGGACAACACAACACTCAGTCCCTGAGCGGAGAAAATCTCCGAAACAGTCGGGAATCGAACCCGGGCCCTTAGGATTGACATATTGACATTCTGTCGCGCGGACCACCCAGCTACCGGGGATGGACTATTTAATGCTGATTAATTTCTTTTCTTTTTTTTTTTCCAAATCGAATTCTGAAGTTATTTTCATGTTATCAGAACAGATCGATGTTCATTTATCTACCGCCATATCAGGAAAGCTTTACACGGCGAGTTTAAATTACCGAATAATTCAGACATATATATTTGCCATTGTACAAAGAATCTGCGTAAAGGTAGCTTGATTGTAAATCAAAATCTATGCTATGAGAAACTATTTTAACTTCTACCATTATTTGCTGGTGTCGGGAGCATAAAATTTTCTCAGCTAAAGCTCGGAAATCTTTTCAGTAAAATTCGCCGATTCCAGTGTTGTGTGTCTCTGAGTTATAAAAGTGAAGTGATATTCAAGAGTGAACTGGGTTTGTGTGAAAGTAGTCAACGAACCTAATTGAATAATTTTAAACAGATAGATTTCTTTACAGACAACATATGAAAACGGTTGTGTTTTTCAACTTAGTTCACATTCATGCTCATGTCATATTCTAGCCGGGTAATGCAGTAACTAAATGACAATTTAGAACTGTAGACATATTTAAATATTTGTGTTGGACGCTGCTAAATTTACGCATTCAGAACATGGTTTAAAAGACAGCACACTGGCGAGCAATGCGTAGTGCGATGTAAAAATATATGTATAAAGAATATTTAACATCACCATATTGAATTAATATATGTATTAAATGTTTTTAGGTGTATCACACCACTGAAATATATTAATGGATTGTGTTACTTTATTTCATGTATACTGATTGGAGGGCAAATGATAAAACCAGTTATCTAGAAGAGAGACCACAAACAGGGATGTACAAATAAATCTTAACTTCATTCAGCATGTGCTGCAGCCTTATGAGTAGCTACCATTACATAGCTGCTGTGAGTTAAAATGATAATTAAACTAGAACTGCTAATATCATAAAGTAGTGCTTATCTCATTGCCATTGTGAGTAAAGAAATTTTTTGAAATGGTTAGGCCAAAGAAACAGATTAAGGCCACTGAATTTACTGATGTTAATGTAGATACTGATGCAGTATCAGAGAGTCAAAGCGAACAAATAGAACACACTTCTGTGCAATTATTAGGACATATGTCAGGAATTAATGACAAAATTTTAACAAAATTACCAAACGAAAATGAAGTTGAGGATCAGTCTGAAATAACAGACAATCCTCAGACAAAAGTTGCCGATATTATTGAGGGTAATGTAGCAGAGCAGGGGGTGGACCTTGTTACTTTGCCAACTACAACCCCGTCTGACAGTAACTTAATAAAATTTCTGTTCCGAAGACTTAATGTTATGGAACAAGAACATAGGGAAGCTAGGACTCTAACAGAGCAAAAGCGAAAGGAGGAAGAGATATTAAGGGAACAACAATGTGAGTTCAAAGAGCAAGAACGAGAAAGA
The DNA here is from genome assembly GCF_023864345.2 of Schistocerca serialis cubense. Lineage (NCBI taxonomy): Eukaryota > Metazoa > Arthropoda > Insecta > Orthoptera > Acrididae > Schistocerca > Schistocerca serialis. The sequence goes on along the minus strand of NC_064646.1, from coordinate 212,516,143 downwards.
AAATTTCTGGATTTAATAAATAAAACATTTGTTGAGAGAGACAAAGATCTAGTAAACAAATTCCGTCAAATCTTGGTTGAACGGGACAAGGCTACTGTCGAACAGTTTAACAAAGAAATTGATATTGTCAAAAGTACTATTATACCTCTGGAAGATGTTCCAATTCGGTTTGATACTATGCAACAGGAAATTAATAACTTAGATACCGTAAGCAGTTTAAGAGCTTGGGCATTACTGTGTATTCTATACAGGGCAATATGCAAAAAGGTATCGAATTCCAATTTTGTAAGGAAGAGGCTCAAGCGTTATGTTTAGAAAACCAGAATATCAAAAGGCCAGCAATGCGGTGTAATGAAACAACACAAATTGAGAATCCACGCAATGTATCAAATTCACCTGCGAGCTATTCAGAGACACCTAGGGAACGGAGTTACGGCAGTCAAAGTGTTGTACTGCAACAGGTTACGCCACAACATAGGCCGAATTCGGAAACTGTACATGCTATCATGAGGGTGCAGTGCAGGTTAACAATAATAGTACAGTACAGTTAAACGCATTGATGCGCGACAAAAGCCTTATCAAGCACCGGCCATATCATGTGTTCAATGAAGACAATTAATGGAATATCCACCCAGTAGATTTCTACTAGGGCTTGTCTTTTTCCCTGTTTGATCACCTGCTTACTTCACTATTTCATCTCTCAAAACCACCCATTTCTCTTCTGCTTTATTCCTTTCCCCTCGTCTAGTCAACTGCTGCCTAATGCTCCCTCTGAAACTCTCAGCAGCCTCTGGTTCTTTCAGTTTATCCATATCCCATCTCCTTAATTTCATATCTTTTTGCAGTTTCTTTAGTTTTGATCTACAGTTCATAACCAATAAATTGCAGGCAAAGTCCACATCTGCCTCTTCAAATGTCTAGCAATTTCAAATCCGGTTCCTAAATCTCTGTCTCATCATCATACAAGCGTGTTCCCAAATCTCTGTCTTATCATACAAGGGTTACCCAGAAAATAATACACCACATTTTTTTCTTCAGCAACTCTTTATTGAACATAATGAGAATTAAACACATGAAAGAATGGTATTTTATCTGCACACCATATTTTTAGACGTAATCTCCATCCCGTTCTATGGTCTTCCTCCAGCGCGAAGCAAGGGCATGTATGCCCTGTCGGTACCAATAATTGTCCTTGTGGCAGAACCAGTGTTTCACTTTGTGAATCACCACCTCATTGTCCTCAAAATGTCTTCCATGAATGGTGTCCTTTAATGGCACAAACAAGTGGAAGCCTGAGGGGCTTAGGTCAGGTCTGTAGGGTGGTTGGGGTAACACTGTCCAACCCTGTTTTGCAATGTGTGCAGCAGTCCTCAGACTCTTGTGGGCGGAGAATTATTGTGTTGCAGCAAAACATCTCCTGGGGGTTGCTGTGGTGATGAAGTTACTGGAATCACATCTTGAGTTTTGTTAATGTGTTGACATATCCTTCTGAATTAATGGTACCACTTCTTGGCATCACATCAATGAGAATCACATCTTCAAAGTCACAGAAGACTGTGATCACAATGTTACCAGTTGCTTTGAATTTATTCTTCTGTGGTGAATGGGAATGGTGCCAGTCCATTAACTGTCCTTTTGTTCTGGGGTCAGAATGGTGAACCAAGTTTCATCACCTGTCACAAACCAGAAGGAGAAGGCCTCCCCTTTAGCTTCAAAACGTAGCAACAAATCAAGACAAATGGTTTTTCTGTGTGATTTGTCACCCACTGTTAGATACTGTGGGACCCATCTTGCACACACTTTTGAATATCCAAGAGTGCAGATAATTGCATCCACACTTCCTTTGCTGATTGACAGATGCAGTGCCAACTGCCAGCTCGTAATGCATCTGTTCTCACAAATGACATCAGCTCGCTGCAACATGTCACGTGTGACAGCCATGGATGGTCTCCCTGACTGCTGCAAATTGTGGAGCACTGCTGAACCACCTTCTGATGACCTCACCCTCCATGCCTAGCGACTAACTGTACTTCTGTCGACAGCAGATGCTCCATAGACATTGCACAAGCATTTGTGAATATTCCAAACAGTTTCTTTCTCTGCAGTGAGAAATTCAATGACGGTATGTTGCTTGTAAAATACATAATCTACAGACAACATTTTGAAAGTGTTCCACAGCTATTCTATCTATCAGAAGAGACGGAAACTTAGAGCGCTCACTCAGGACACTTTGAATAATACATACATAATGTTTTGCATTCGTAGCATTGTTTTAGGCTGAGGAAAAAAAAAAATGTGGTGTATTATTTTATGGACAACCCTTGTACGAGGGTTATTCCAAAAGTAAGGTCCGATCGGTCGCGAAATGGAAACGACTATGAAAATCCGATAAAGCTTTGCACAGATGTGTTGGGTAGTGTCTCTAGTATAACCCCAGTTAGCATCACGTCGCTCTTCTCATTTCTGAGCTCGCAGTGAGTGCGTAAAGATGTCTAGAAAATAGTGTCTGCCGCCAAGTACAAGGGCCTGGTGAGAAATTTCGCCTGAAGCTATGCAGCCAACATTACATAACTGTCGTGCTGTTTCGTCTTCACGACAATTCTCAGCCGCATTCTGCAGGGGCAATGAAGATGCTCCTGCATCGTTTTCAAATGGAAACGTTAGATTACCCACAATACAGTCCGCAATTGTCTCCCCCTGAGTTTCATCTCTGGTCACATGAACCGCTGTCTTTGAAGACAACATTTTGACACAGACAACGAGGTGTAGGCCAGCGTGGAGAATTGGCGGAAAGCACTGGCGGCTGCCTTCTATGATGAGGCTATTGAAAAGTTGGTACAACGCTATGACAAAAGTCTAAGTCAGAACGGCGACTACGTAGAGAAGTAGCTGAAAGGTGTAGCTAATTGTTACAAGTAAAACATTTCTGATGTTCACTGTGGTTTCAATTTGGCAATCAATCGGACCTTACTTTTGGAATAACCCTCGTATAATCAATCTGAAACTTTCCATTGTCTCCAGATCTCTTCCAAGAATCAATCTTCTTTCACAGTTCTTAAACCAAGTGTTAGCAATAATTAAATTATGCTCTGTGCAAAATTCTACCAAGTGGCTTCCTCTTGCATTCCTTTCCCCCACTCTATATTCATCTATTTTTCACTGAGCGAGGTGGCACAGTGGTTAACACACCGGGCTCGCATTTGGGATGACAAGGGTTCAAACCCACATCCAGCCATCCTGATTTATGTTTTCTGTGATTTTCATAAATGACTTCACGCAAATGCCAGAATGGTTCCTTTGAAAGGGCGCAGCTGATTTCCTTCATCATCCTTCCCTAATCTGACGGGACCGACAACCTCGCTGTTTGGTCCCCTCCCCCAAAAAAAAAAAAAAAAAAAAAAAAAAAACAAACATTCCCTTCTCTTCCTTTTTCTACTATTGAATTCCAGTCCCCCATCACAACTAAATTCTCTGTCTCCCTTAACATCTTAATTTCTTTTATCTCATCATACATTTCTTCAATTTTTTCATAATCTGCAGAGCTAGTTGTTATATATAAACTTGTGTTACTGCATTAGGTGTGGGTTTTATGTCTTATCTTGGCTATGACAATGCACTCGCTATGCTGCTCGTAGTGGGTTACCCGCATTCCCATTTTCTTATTCTTTATTAAACCCATTCCTGCATTACCCCTATTTATTTTGTATTTATAACCCCACATTCACATGACCAGAGATCCTGTTCCACCTGCCACCGAACTTCATTAATTCCCACTATATCGAACTTCAGCCTATCCATTTCACTTTTTAAATTTTCTAACCTACCTGCCTGCCTGATTAAGAGATCCAACATTCTACACTCTGGTCTGTAGAAAGCTAGTCTTCCTCACCCTGATCCAATGGCGGACTATTTGACCTCCAGAATGTTTCACCCTAGAGGAGATCATCATTTAGCCATACAGTAGAGCCGAATGACCAAAAAAATTACGGCTGTGTTTTCACCTCACTTTCAGCTGTTCACAATACCAGCACTGCAAAGCTGTTTTGGTTGGTGTTACAATACCAGGTCACTCAATCATCCAGACTGTGGCCCCTGCAACTGCCGAAAAGGCTGCTGCTCCTCTTCAGGAACCTTGGGGCCTCTCAACAGATACCCCTTGGTTGTGGTTGTGCCTACGGTACAGCTATCTGTATCGCTGACGCATACAACCTATCCCACCAACTGTCTGGTCCTCCTACATATACCTCAAGACAAGACAACAGAGATAAAATGAGGGAGATTTGAGCCCACACAGAGGCTCACTATTAATCGTTCTTCCCATGAACCATTAGGGGAAAGTGACAGTGGTACAGAAAGTACTCTCTGCCATGCACCATAGGGTGCTCATGGAGTATAAATGTAGATGCTAGGCACACACACAGAAACACATGGAAATTTGGGACACTGATAACTATGATGATGATGATGATGATGATGATGAAGATGAAGATGAAGCAGCCAAGTGGGCATTCATAGTATTTACAGTTGCAGCTCTCCTGTGTGCAGTCATCTTAATGTTGAGACACAGGGCCAAGTGTTGAGAGAGGAAGAGTGACTAAGTTTGGAACCAGCATATGCAGCAAAACTTATTATCCAGTGACGGGATGATTAAGTGATACAGACTGAGTTATGACGCATGAATCCCATCTCTGGCAAGATGACCACCAGAGCAAAAAGCTCGTGGTATTTTATATTCTGATCTGACATATTTTAGCTGAATATGCTTTAGGAGCAAAGGAGACCAATCACTGAAAAGCAGAAGCACTGACTCATCTATAGGTACCCATGCCCCTACCTGTGTTTTATGACAAGACAGGAAAAAAATCATTTGATCTACCCTCTATTTTAGGTGACAATGAGGTTATAAGGTTTTGTTTTGTCAGATTAACCAAACTGTTGGACAGATTTTAGTGTGTTCTCAGTGTTGTTGGCTTACTTTTTTAAGCCACAATATCCTGAATTATTATCCCTTCTGTTAGTTAATTTGTATTTTACCAGTACAGAGCAAGAAAAATTCATGGGAATAGTTTTAATGTTAGTGTTCAAGAATGTAAATTTGTGTGTGTATCCGTTTTATACTGGATGGGAGTTGAGGAATGGCCTTTTTTGAATGAATTTTACCCCCAATTTAAGTGTTTTAAAGATTTTAACCATTTTTGTTTCATAGCGTTATAGTAAGAGCACAATTGACGGTGCTATTCAGTGTCTTAAACCCACAAACAACAATAAATTTTCATTGTGGACCCAACGATTCCATTTCAATAGTAGCCTTATGTCTCAAAAGTAATTGATGACAAAAAACTACTATTGGGAGCTGTTTCAATAAAGTGTATCAATGAACAAGTTAATATACTTACATGCTCACATACAGCACTGTCTTTCTAGTAATTACAGTATCACACTACAAAAAGTATGAACATAAAGCCAATCACGGCAGTTCATTTGCTGTTTTTTTTTTCAGTAACAGCACGCTTTTCATCATCAAATGCAGTTAATAGTAGACAATTTTGGCAAGTGTAGAACTGTTGAAAAGCTAGAGATTTCAGTTCTTAAACTGAGAAGTAGATTGTATCTCCTTCAACCTCTGTGAAAATCACAAGTTTCTAAAGCTTTCTGACCAAATTGTGAGGGGTTTGGGACTCAAACCTGAACCATTTCCTTTCATTATCAATGCTTTCTACTGACTGAGCTCAAAATCACATTCACAACAAACATTTTTAAGAACACCTCTTCCCTACTTCAAAGAATCCAGTACACCAATCAAATTTAATTTGTCGATGAGTTTATAACAGGATACACACTACTGCAAAATCCAAAAGTCATTGGGAAATGTGCTTCATTTTGAACTCTAGCGAATGAGATGTTAAAAATTTCGATTAGATGATTATTTTTCTGCTTGGGAGATGCCAGCGACATGTAAAGATAACTTAGTATGCACATTGAAGTCAAAGTAACTGAAAAGCATATTCAGCCAGAAGACCAACAGTTGAAATATTGTAATAGTTTTCATTTAATAGAAGGAGTTTGATACTATTATCACAAACATTTCAATTGAAAGTGAGAATTATTTTTCCAGCATTATAAACATTTCATTTATTTAACACACTGTAATAATTTTGATTCAAAAGGATGTAGGCTGCAGTACTTACTGGGAGATGAAGAAACTTGCACAGGATAGGGTAGCATGGAGAGCTGCATCAAACCAGTCTCAGGACTGAAGACCACAACAACAACAACAACAATAATTTTGATTTTCATTTCTGCATGTAGTCAAGGGTACCATTAGAACATTAAAAAATTACAAATCTTTAAAGAAATACAAGGTTTTATTCAGACTATTAAAGCGTACATGGATGGAGAATGATAAAAGTACAGTGCACCACACAATACCTAAACTATGATATAAATATAATTTGTGCAAAAGCATTACACTGGAAAAAGGTACAATACATACAGTATACATTTGTACAAAATGAATACAGTGTATAAAAGTTATGAACAATTTAGTCACAAAATTTATTTTAACGCAATATTTTGAATCATACAAAAGGACAATGAACACAAAAGAGTGTTCATCTAATATAAAAAATAACCCACTTTCCACATAAAAGTAATAGATGCCTGAAGAATAGTTTCAGCGTGCACACGCGTGCGCGCGCGCGCACACACACACACACACACACACACACACACACACACACACACACACACACACACACACCTCTCTTTTCATTTCTTTACACAATATGGTCAACAAAATTTCTACAAATAAGAAATATTCACAACATTCTTCACTGACAAATAGTCTCTATCTCTGGGAGTACCTTTGTTTGACCTAATACTATCAATGTAAACACTAATAATATTAGAGTAAACAGATGAGGACTGATTAGACCTAGTTATCAATAAAGATGTCATTTTTAGAGATATAAGACATGTGGAACATTACCTGCACAGTGTATACTACTCGTATAAAGGTGGCACACCACACCACACACTGGATGAAATAATCTTATTGAAAACTTTTACTTCTGTACACTGGCAAGTTAATCTCTCATGCAGTCAGATTAATTGCTATAAAGTAGGGAAAAAGAGACAAACACTAACTGCCAGGTAATTAGACAAAATTTTTAAACAAACTGCATTCACATGTCTAATATAAACTTTGAAAATGACCTGTGTCGCATCTACAAGCACTGTAACAAATACAAGTACATCTGAAAAGTCTGTGCACAGAATCGTGATTTGGGGGAGGTGTTCCTAGTACTTGGTTCCAATTTGAGCTAGGAACATGGAGTGAAAACTTTTTTATTTAGCCTGAACCAGCAGCCATTAATATAGCCATTTGAATATGTCTTTCTTACTGTAGCTATGTTATAGTACACCAAGCAAGGTTTGAACGATGAACCAGAGATGGCATGCGGCAAATTATGCGAACTGATTAATTCGTTTTGCAAAAGATTTTACGTGCACCATTCGGATTTTACATGCAAAAACGGTCACCCTCATTCACATTTTGTGTGCAAAAACAGACACCTTTAAATAACTCCATACTGAACCAAGACAGATAGTTCAGATTTGAGCCACCAGTGTATTGGATCTCGATCTAAAGTAAGTTCCAACTGTTTACAAAAATTTTGCTGCATTTGGATTTTATACACAAAAAATACATTTTTCTGGGAGGTTTTTGAAGCGCATCACTTCTATACTTTAAACTTGTATGTACTGGTTGAAGCTTTGCACAAAGGTTAAGACAAATTTTTTAATCCAATAATCTTTATCCATTGTCAAGACATGGTGGTTTAAAGTCGAGCTAAATGTAGCACATAAGATTCGTTCTTACATTAACTGAATATGCAGAACAGTTTAAAGTGAATCAAATAAATAAAAAATGCATTCTTACAATAAAACTGAAAACTCACTTTCAAAAATCTAGCTTTATTTGGATTTTATGTGCAAAAAAATTTCTTTTTTTAGTTTTTTTACATGTGCCATTCCTGTTTTTCAAACTTGTGTGAATCTGTTCAAATTTTGAAACTTCCTGGAAGATTAAAACTGTGTGCCAGACCAAGACTCGAACTTGGGACCTTTGCCTTTCGCGGGCAAGTGCTCTACCAACAGAGCTACCCAAGCACAGCTCACGCCCCGTCCTCACAGCTTTACTTCTGCCAGTACCTCGTCTCCTACCTTCCTGTGCTTGGGTAGCTCAGTTGGTAGAGCACTTTCCCGCAAAAGGCAAAGGTCCAGAGTTCGAATCACGGTCTGGCACACAGTTTTATTCGGCCAGGAAGTTTCATATCAGCGCACACTCCGCTGCAGACTGAAAATCTCATTCTGGAAACATCCCCCAGGCTGTGGATAAGCCATGTCTCCGCAATATCCTTTCTTTCAGGAGTGCTAGTTCTGCAAGGTTCGCAGGAGAGCTTTTGTAGAGTTTGGAAGATAGGAGATGAGGTACTGGCAGAAGTAAAGCTGTGAGGACGGGGCGCGAGTCGTGCTTGGGTAGCTCAGTTGGTAGAGCACTTGCCCGCGAAAGCAAAGGTCCCAAGTTCGAGTCTCGGTCTGGCACACAGTTTTAATCTGCCAGGAAGTTTCATATCAGCGCACACTCTGCTGCAGAGTGAAAATCTCATTCTGTTCAAATTTTGTAATAAAATGGACAAATACAAGTAATTATTTGTAATCCTGTTGTTTTGTAAAAGAGTTGCCACAATTTTAAGCAACGTGGTTTGAATGACAATTAAAAAACCTATACTGGATCAGTCATCGCATGAGTCATAAAAAAAAAATCTACCATGGTTGCCAAGCTATGGCTTCTAATCTCAAAATTATGGTAGCGTAAAAGTTGAATACCAAACTAAAAAATGCTCCTGCCAAAGCACAAAAAAGGGTGAATATGTCCTGGGCAAAGTTAGGAATGTAAGAGAAGAGAACTAGCTTTTCGACTTACCAGGGAGGTTTAAAGACATTTAAATCAAAACACTGTGACATATTCATGCTCGTTTATGAGTTAAACCTACTTCCCCAGCCAGTGAGTTCTCTTAGACCCACATCTTGTTACATATATGGTGAGGGGAGTAAGAATGAATAGACACAAACTTATGTGCATCTAGAGAGTGGGCTGCATCTACAAGAGAACATATATGAATGTGGGGTGCAACTGTAATAGGAAGTACTCCTAAACTTTAACAACATGTATCATATTGCACGACATGACAAATGCCATGCTGGGTGACATGATGGCACGTGTCATGTTATACGACACGATATCGTGTATCATGTTACTTTAATTGACACAGAGCATTGCATTAAATGACATAGGTACTAACTCTAAAAAGTGGTAATACATCAAGATGTTTTCATTTATATGTCTTTAAAGCTGCCAGATTAGTCAAAAAGTTAGTTCCATTTTTTTACATCCCTAAATCTGTGCAGGACATATTCACATTTTTTTGTGCTACGATAGGAGCACTTTCCACTCTGATACTAGAATTCAATGAGGGGCACATTTTAATTGAGAGGTGTTTATGGAACAATTATGATTCAATTCATGTAGGTTAATACTGTCTTTTGGAACTGTAATAAAAGTCTTATTAAGACTAAAAATATTTCGCTTTATTTTAAAGCATCTTCAATGGTAAGATTTGTTTTAATGATCTTCTACACAAATGGGTAAGATTTTTTATACACTTTTACACAAATAGGTAAGATTTTTTATACACTGCACTTTCACTAATACGAAATTAATACGAAATATAATTAAAATTGTATGTTGTGTAGGAACATAGCCTTCTCACCATTTCATGTACTACAAAACGAAGTACACAAATGGCAAGATGGCAGTTGACCTACACAATAAAAGGGACAAATATGTTTCATGACAGTGAAAGTGCTGCACACAAAAATCTAACACTTATATGTACAAGAACATTAAGAATAAATTAAGAAACGAAAAAGCCTGACCACTGAAGCTGCTTTAAAATAATGCAAAACGGGTTTGGTCTAAAAAGGCTTTTATTATAGTTGAAAAGATGGTGTTAATCTATATAAACTGTATAATTGTGACTGCAGGAAAGATGCCGTAAAACAAAAAAGACAGTTATGATTCATTGTATCATTCATTCACAAATTGTTCCAAATTTGTTCACAATCATCCTCATCCATGTTTATTGCACATAGTGCCACCACACACAATAATACATAAAATTTAGTGGCACCCAACTGCTACTCTTACCCCATCATTCACATAGAAACAAAAATCAACTTAGTGTAAAACGCAACTATGTGATTTGTAACATACTGTGGAACATCTCAGTGCATGAGAGTACGGCCTATATGAAAATGTTGACTATTCACATAACAAAAAAACTACAATTTAAAGGACAATAAAATCTAAAAGTGTAAAAAGTTTTAAGAAAAACATCTCAGAAAATATGAGTATTTCATGTTGCCACTTGGTTTCTCCTACACATGCTGTTCCAGAAGAGAATTAAATTCAAATAATTTCAGACCAATTGTAACATGCTGCAAGAAAACTACACACCATTCAGCATTTAATTGACTAGATGAGGCCATTGCCACAACAGAATATTATAATTAAATATAAACTAAAGAAAGATAAATTCAATAAATAAAGAATGTGTCAAGTAAGTTACAGCAACTGCTGATGAATACATCGCACAGTGAGATGATTGCAGTAAGACACCACTGCAATGAGCACCAAACTGAAACAGCAGCAGAAATAATTGTGGGACAATCATCAGAGGTCGACAAGGATACTGAAGCCTAGAACATAAGTGGTGTTCTCCACTAATCTGGCACCCCTGAACATGAAAATGATATCAGTTTTTTCCCCATCACTCTCAGTTTTCTCTGCACAGCTGCCCCTCCTCCCAAGCTACTGTGGGTTATTTATTATTTACTACTGGTTGCTAAATCTATGTTGTGTAGTGTAATTTATATAAATGTGCCAACATTGTATATCTGTATTACAAGATGGTGAAGTAGAAGTAGGGGGGGAGAATGAAATTTGAAGCAGATGTTATGTTGTCACTGCAGAAATCAACAGTTGAGCGAGTGTGAGAGCTAAAAGGTGATTATGTGCACTGAGTTGCATTATTTCATCAGTGCAGTGTCTAATATGTCAGAAAGAGAATGTGTGAATAGCCCGGATACATTTTCAGTGATTACACCTTTCGGTCCAGGGCTACCGATCCTCTCTCCACCATCATCATTTGAAAATTATCTAAACTGAAGGCAAGTCAAGAAAGTAATGAATCTAACTGTTCTGAGGGTGGTACTGATAGTAATCCAAAATCTCTTCCTCAAACAGAAATTAACAATTTGGTGTAAGTCTTGGGACTCTTGAAAAGACATAACACAACTTCTAGGATCACGTCTCAGTGAAAATAATTCACTTGCGCACAATATGTCATATTCTGTGTACATATATTGTGATAAAGACTTTAGAGAATCTTTTGTTTTAAATGGTTTAATTGTATTCTGCAGACATCACCAGATTACTGATGAAAGTGGGGGCTCAAATGTATGGCAGTAAGCAATGGAGGTTATGTACAGATTTTTAAAAAGTTTGAAAGCAATATTTCTACATACTGGCAATGAGTTAACTTCAATTTCGATTGTGTATTCGGTACACGGAAGAGGGTCATACATTACTATACACGTAATCCTTCAAAATCTGAAGTATGAAAAACACTAGTGGGTTGTATGCAGTGACTTTAAAGTGATTGGCATTCTTCTCAGTCAGTGAACAGGCTTCACCAAGATGCCCACTATGTGTGTGAATGGGGCTGGAAAGGATATCATAACCATTGGAGTATGAGAGAGTGACTTAAAAGGAAAAACTTGAGAATGGGATCGAAGAATATTGTTAACAAGCATCTGGTTAATCCAGATCAAATTTTATTGCCTAAGCTACACATCAAATTAGGACTGATGAAGTAGTATGTGAAAGAAAGGATATCTATTGGACCAGATACATGCAAGTTGATGTCTGATGAACACGTTGACGGTATAATGTTGGAAATAGAATAGCAACTTTGTAGAAGTTTAAAAATTTTTGTGGATCATTTCCTTGGCCAAAATAAGCAGCTTTATTACAAGGAAATGATGGAAGATATGCTAGTCATTTAAACAGGTAGGACACAAGGTCTCCTGAAAATAATTTTTTGAATGTCACAACTAGAAATTTCAGGCCAAATTGGCCGACACATCATAGGAACATGGTGAATGGTTCCATTGGGAACTTAAAACTCTGGAATGTTGTTACCAAGGTTGTTGCAGAATAAACATGTCTGACTACCGATGGTGTATCACACATGAAGAAGAAGCGACATCCACAAGGAAGGTCATCAAGGATTAACAGAAGCAAAACCTCCATCCAGTGAGAGTCCAAATCACCATATTTGCTTCTTAAAGGTCACACGTCTCTCACGTTACTTTATTACCATTTTTGTGTTCCATTTTGCCTACAGCTTCCTGTAATTGATTCCTGATTTCACTGGGCACAGATTTTGATGATGATGATGGTGGTGCCAAAACCCAATGTGCTGTAGAAAAACAAGCTTCAGCTTGTGATCAGTGCCATCTATTTAGTCAGACACTCGTATTTTCATGCAAGCCTCAGCCTAAAAGTCAAAATCTGTCAGCCTTTGTCATGTGTTGGATATGTGAGGGACAGAGCACTAACAATAAGAACACAATGAATGCATTTTTATGATATGTACGTGACAGAAGAGATAGCTAACAGTGCAAGTAAGAGAGATAGTTTTGCTTCCCCTTAACAAAAACTAGTGTGTACAAGCAAGAAGAAGCAAAAGTAGAATAAATTCAACTGAACAATACCAATATGACAGATCAAACACTCAAATAAACAGTGTGCAAATAAAATTCAAGCCCCAAGGAGAACAGTCAATGCTCCCACAGTAATAAATGGGGAATACTTCACCCTCGTCTTTCCCGATTCTACTATGATGCCACAGAAACAGGATGACTCACTAAATTTTAAGTGTTCATCACCGTATTTCCTGGTCAAAGGTCAAGTGATACATCTCAGAATAGAATTCTAGAGGAGACAGAAAATTTAAACTCAGTCATATATTCTAAATACTTACATTAAATACTGTACTCTGCAGAAGATAGAAAGAACTCTTTATTAAGCTTTCATCACTACAAAATGTTGTAAAATCAGTAGAGTACTTCAGTCTGCTTTCAATTTCTATGTTACTCAAAATAAAGATATAACAGTTCTTCTCCATTTGAATCACAAAGCACATTTTTTTGTTATGACTACTTTTGGTTCTCTTAAAAAATCATCTTCAGATCTTTTACCTCACTTACCCGCACAACAAAATTCAATCTAATTAAAGAACCATATTAAGTTAGAAATTGTTTGGTTGAAACCAATTCACCAAAATTCACTCTCTATCTCTCTCTGCACATGTGTGTGTGTACGTGGGGTAAGAGGGTGGGGGGGGGGTTGTGGCAGCTTGTGCATATGATACAAAATGAATATAAGTTTGATAAGAGAGCCTGTATTTTGAATGGACTGTTTAGCATAATGAGAAATATTTTAAGGATAGCTTTTGCTCTTCATGAGATGAGTGTTGAAAAATGAAAGTGCACATTAGCTTCAACACAAATATTCTATAATGACCATAAAAATATATCCTACTGCATTAGATTGTAAAACTGCATCACATATTTCCTACTATTTTTGACCTAATAATTAAACTTTAATACACAAACTTCAAGTCACACAACCACAGGAAGAGGGGAAAGCAATAATGACAAGTAAATATAACACATGCTGTCCTGGGTATTTGTGTACATCATAGGTTTTTCAAAAATCTTGCATCAAAAGACACCATACACTCAACGCAATAGAAAAAACACACCTTCCCTAAATGTGGGCACCTGAAGAAGACAAAATGCATCTTGCCTTCTGACACAATAACTATTACAATATGTCCTTCAACACTGCAATTATTAGTCATCCAATACAAGAAATCTTCAAACTGGCTTCTTTTGAGTACAATCTATCATGACAAAGAAGGGTTTGGGAGAAGGTACTCCAATCAAGCCAGTGTGACAATTAACATATATACCTATACAAACCTAAAAATGAGGGTTGAGCTTCATGCACACTAACTACAATTCTCTTAATAAAAGGGAACAAGAAAGTAACTAACCACTCTCAGGAAGAAAAGCAAAATAGGACCAGTAGTCACTGCACTGTTCCAAGCATTGCAAGTACTAGTACAGTAAATTCTACAATCAAAACTAAGAGAGCACAAAGTATTTTAAAGACTTGGCAACAATCTCTCTAAGTGTTCATAAAAACTAAGTTTCTGGATGATAATTCCAACATTTGTAATAAAATAGGTATAAACATGAGCAAAAAGTAAGAATTTATAACATAATAATAAACATCAACAGAAATAATAATAATAATAATAATAATAAAACAACAACAACAACTAACAACTTGCTTAGACTGTCATCATAGCCTTATAACTGTTATAGCCTTACAACAGGTTTGAAAAGAAAATCCTGTTGGAAAACTTACTGACATCTGCTGAATAAATGTCTCTTTGGTGCTATCAGTTTCAATCTGTAAGATCACCAGGTAACAAAACATCATCACTTAACTACATGTACACATAACATGATTTTGAAGACTACCATTCTGTTTCAAGTGTGAAATGTGTATGGTCAGATCTGCTTCTAAATTCCTATCACATGATGTGAGAAAATCTAATACTGAGAACAGTTGCACTAATAATTAGATTTGAGCATAATACATTCCACATAACAGCACAGGTGACATGTAGATCTTGCTCTTAGACAGTAATATATGCAAATAATATCTGACAACAACAAAGAAATGTATCAGTAGGTGATGCCTTCTAAAATCAAGCTTTTTAGTTACATGTAGTTTTGTTCATAGCTGACATTTCGAAGATTCAAACTTAGACACAGATTCAAACTTGGACACCAATTAGACTTTACAGATTGTAAACTCGAAACAGAATGCTTATCAAAATCACCACGGATTGTACACAAATATGTTACAGTTATGTTTTGTGTCCTGATGATGATATTTTAGACTGGAACTGGGATAGCACAATAAAGGGTGTCACATGGTGTGATTGTGTGTGTGTGTGTGTGTGTGTGTGTGTGTGTGTGTGTGTGTGTGTGTGTGTGTGTGTGTTTCCAACAAGACTCTCATATACAATGTTAGCCATGGATCATCATATATAAAAATATTTCGTGTCCTGAAAGGCCTGAAAAAGCTAAGCCATAACTTACATACAATAAAAATACATTTATCCATTGTTTATAGTTTGTACTTATTTTATAGTTTGAAAAATATTCTTAAATCTTTAAGATTGCAACACATAAGAATATTGTTGACAATACTGCAAAGACTTTTATCACAGAATGGTACTTTAAGAAGGCACATTCAATACAAAATTTTAAAAGAAATAGTAGCCCAAATTATGCAGCTGGGGAAATACATTTCTTTACATTGCATATTTCTGTTCAATACTTAAAATACTACAATCTTTTATGTAAAACAGATTTATACAGACAAGTATTAAGACAAGGCACTGACATTTCAGCGAAGACTGTAGGTACAACTCAATACAACATGAAGCGCACACAAAAATTTGAAGTTACAATACATGCTTCACACATTTTCAAACATCTTTGATGTCTGAGGCAGTTAATACTGTAAATAGATTCAATGCTATGTAGAAGAATATACATATGTAAAAAAGAATATATAAATAAAGAAGAGATTCATAAAAAATAAGCAGTTTCATTTAAGTGCTATTGTGTATATACGCATTACAAACATTGTAAATAACACGCATCAACTGTTAAGTGCACATATTCAATGTTTTCCTCATAAATTACACAACATTTGTTAGCTTGTATACAAATAACAGTATCAAAAATATATAAGAGTAAAAATATAGCAACACTGATTACACAATATAGAACAAGAAACATTAGGCAGCTATTAAAATTGAGTCTGCAAAATTGGAAAAAATGGACAACTAATCTGAATTATAGATTCAGCACACAAAATTAAACATGTTACTATTGTTGTGTGTGTATGCTGAATATTATATTCTTTGGTGGGTAGTTTCACTGACGACATTCCAAAATTGGACTTACACCATTGGAGCTGTATTTTGAATCATGACATACCTGTTATAAAACTAAAAATAAGTGCTGCTCTTCTTCTTATTTTTCTTTTCCTTTCTGGGGTCTGTAATACATTGTCTCTTATTTTCTTTGCAAACAAGAGAGTACATCCACTGAATGTAATAAATTTAACTACTATTCAACTAGTTTTTAGAAGCTCTATCTGTGCTGGACATGTAAAAAATTTTAAATCTGTATTCTAAACAATGGGTATATCTTATACACCTTTAACTGTGAATACCAACTTCTATAGGCAGTGGTTTTGATCGCCTAGTTATCTGATGCATCTTAGACTCACCCAAAGTACCCATCCCCATGATTTTATCACCACAGGGTCTCTTCATCATACTTGCATCCAGCTTTTCTTCTTCTTGTCTTCCTAACTTGAGTTCTTTCACATAAATTCCAATGGGCACTATTTTCACAACCAACGTGAGTTAATCATAATCACCAACAATTAGAAATTATGTCCAATATATTTTTAATCAAAATGTCTGCCAATTGGCCGGAACATCACCTAAAATGCTAGACATAGTGAGAGAAACCAGGGTGGACAGTCGTCTTGTGCACTGTCTGAAAGGAAAAAACTTTACGCTTCTGACTTACTGCTTGCATCAGCTGATGTTTCTGTCTCAGTCACAGCTATAAAGCACTATGTGCTGTACGCAGACTCTGGAAAATATTCAGGGAATCCTACATTCCAGATTATGGCAGCAAGCATCAGTGCAACATATAGGATTATGCAAGTCCAACGCAACACTTTCTCCCAGTATTTCACCTGTAGATTGCGCAGAACATTGATTCCGACAAGCAATCCAGCGACAGCACCAGCAAGGTGGGCAGCATACCCAATCTGGTGAAAAAGAAAATGAGAATATTAAAATTGGTGCATCCCTTCACATTAAATACAGAAAGAAAAAAATATTTTATTGTATTTGCGAGATTTCCTTACTAAAAAACAACTCAAATACATTATATCACGTATAGTGCATGAAAAATTCTGAATATACTTTTATTTTTCACCAGCTTTCGCATGCCCACAGACATACATTCAAATTAAGAACCTGGGTATTGATTAACCATATGAAGAAAAACTTGGTTAAAGACACACAGGGTAGGCAATGGAACTGACACTTAAGCAGAGAATGAATAAAAATGAGAGTGCATTCTGATGGAGAAAATGACAAATGGATGGAAGTGGGATGTTAATACAGAAAATTTTTGTAAATATCTTATCTCCTCAACCCCCCGCCCCCTGCTGTGCCTGTGAGACTGGCAGATCAACACACAAACAGTTTTAAAATTGGGAAACCTAGCAGTGACAGAGTACTAACACACATGAAAAACTAAGAGCACTATATTTGTAGAAAGCAATTAAAACTGAATAAGCAAAGCACAAAGTTTTAAAGATAATGGCCATTAGGTATTATGAAGAGTCAAACCTTCATATTTTAAAGTCTCTTGAAGTTGATGAGGGTAAAGTGGTCAGCCTATTTTCAAAATATAATACATGGATAGCACCAAACAATAAATAAAAGGTGTACAACTTTGCTTCCGCCATTTGCCAATAGGTGGCGACAACGGTAAGCAGCAGTCGAAAGAAACTGATCGCAGACATCAGGCAGTTAGCTTGGACCACGGTCAACGTAACCTCATTCAAACATTAGTCAATTTGTGTCTGCATCATAAAGTTGTTCTTGATTGAAAATGTCAGTTTACGAGCCTAATTCTCATTTCAATATGAAGAAAACAAAGGACGAGTCTCATCAAATACTCTCAAGTACATATGATAAGGACACTATTAGTGAAAGAATGTGTTGTTTCAATGCTTCAAGACAGTGATTTTAACATTGTACACTGGCATAGTGGTGGAACAGAGAACGTTTTCGAAGATGCTGAATTGGAGACATTGCTGAGTGAAGACTCGCGTCAAACTCAAGAAGAATTGGCACGATTAGTGGGAGTGACACAGCAAACCATTTCAAAATGTCTCAAGGCTATGGGCATGTTAAAGAAACAAGGAACTTGGGTCCTGTGTGAGCTGAAACCAAGAGACGTTGAATGGCGTTTTTGTTGCTTCAGAGGCAAAAACAGAAGGGATTTCTGCATAGCATTGTGACCGGGGACGAAAAATAAGTTCATTACGATAACCCTAAACGTAAAAAATCATGGGGATATCCCAGCCATGCTTCCACATCGACGGCCTGAATATTCACAGCTCCAAGATCATGCTCTGCATTTGGTGGGACCAGCTTGGCGTCGTATACTATGACGTGTTAAAACCAAGAGAAACGGTCACACGTGCTCATTATCAAACACAATTAATGCATTTGAGCAGAGCGTTAAAAGACAAATGACCACAATACAGCAAGAGGTACAATAAAGTGATTCTGCAGCAAGACAACGCTCGACCCCACGTTGCAAAAGAGGTCAAAACGTACTTGGAAACATTAAAATGGGAAGTTCTACCCCACCCGCCGTATTCTCCAGACATTGCTCCCTCTGACTATGACCTGTTTAGATCAATGGTGCATGGCCTGGCTGACCAACACTCCTGATCTCATGAAGAAGTCACAAGTTCAATCGGTTCGTGGATCGCTTCAAAAGATGAACAATTTTTTCGACGCGGGATTCATACACTGCCCAAAAGATGGGAAAAAGTAGTGGCCAGTGATGAAAAATATTTTTAATGATACACATGTAACCAATTCGTTTCGTTAAAGCCGCAAATGTTGGGGAAAAAATGGCGGAAGCAAAGTTGTACATCTTGTATGACACCAATGTGAACTGACCCACACATCCACACACACTTCTACCAGACTAGGGTCAAAATTACTAGGTATTTAAAATATTTTATCTCTGATAATTAACATAAAAAGGTGAAAGATGCACTGTGTAATAAAGTACAATTCTGAATGAAAAATTCTACCTAAGCAAGAACAAAGTTTAAACAACTCACAGAATGGATCAGAGATGGGAACAAAGTTCAAATTGGAGATGAGTGGTGAAGGAAATTAGTTATGGACTTGTTCAGGGAATGATTCAGCTCAAAGTGATTTATGAAAGACCAGAGGAAACCTAAATCAGGATGGCTGGTTGGTATTTCATTCAATCAATCATGTTCTGCAGAACCCAACATGATGGAGAACCTTGATGGATGGAGAAAGAGCCATTGACAACGTCCATTAAAAGATAGAAATTACCATCAATATTATGAAAAGGAAAGATGCTACTCACCATATAGTGGAGATGCTGAGTCACAGCTAGGCACAACAAAAGGTCTGTCACAAATTAGCTTTCAGCCAGTAAGACCTTCGTTAGAATTAGACAGCAAACACACAAATACACACTCAAGCAAACGCAACTCACACAAACGGCTGCAATTTTAGGCAACTGTGGCCACAATGCGAGCAGCAGCACTGGTGCATGGTGGGAATGGCAACTGGGAGGGAGTAAGGAGAGGAGGAGGCTGAGGTGGGGTGGAGGAGGGATAGTAGGGTAGGCATGGTGGACAGTGACGTGATGTTGGGGAGGGCAGAGGGACGAGGTGGAAAGAGGGTAGAGCAGTTGTGTGCAGTCATCTAACCTGCCAACTGCACACAGCTGCCCTACCCTCTTTCCACCTCGTCCCTCTGTGCTCCCCAACATCATGTCACTGTCCGTCATGCCTATCCTATTATCCCTCCCCCTTCCCATCCCAGCCTCCTCCTTACCCCCACCCATTCACCACTCCCATCATGCAACGGTGCTGCTGCTCACAGTGTGGCCTCAGTTGACTGAGACAGTACTCGTGTGTGTGAGTTGCGTTTGCGTGAGTGTGTATGTATGTGTTTGCCTTCCAATTCTGATAAAGGCCTTACTGGCTGAAAGCTAATTTGTGACAGTCTTTTTGTTGTGCCTATCTGCGACTCAGCATCTCCACTATATGGTGAGTAGCAACTTTCCTTTTCACAATATTGTTACATTCCATCCTGGATTTTCCATTGTTAGAAATTACTATCAGTTATATACACTGCACTAAGAATAAACTATCATTAAACTGCTTTATTTGTGCTTAAAGCAAATGAATTGGAAAAATAAATGTAGCCTAAAAGCTAATGAAATTTTGTGTGCTATTATGCATGCCTCTCATCTATCAGCTGTTACGGTTTGATTAAAATTACTTGGCATTTCATGCCCACAAACTTATGTCCCCCCAGTCAGAGATTGCAGCATCACACATGAACTGTTCGCTGTTGTCAATGTGGCTCAATTAAGTGCCAGTTGACTGGACGTTTCTTGTTTGACAATGTCAGCAGCCTATCTCGCTGTCAGTGGTCACAATGAGCAAAAACGCATTCTGTCCATGTTGCTAGCCCATGTTAACATACTTCAGAATGACACATTGATAGATGTTCTCTGGCACACCTTTCATTCTCTGAGAAACTTTGTTGGCTTTCGTGATTTTTAGGTTCACTATGACAGTGCCAAAAACACTTCACATACATGACTACAGTATTTTATGGACCTTAATTTTTAAACAATTTTTTAAAATGACTTTTTACTATTTTTATTATTAGACTGCAAATCTAGACTACAAAAATCCTTAGTTTACAAAACCAAACTGACCTTCATATTCCCTGAAAATTTTCATTCGAACTTTCTTCTTCCTCCTATTCATCATCGTTGTCCTCTTTGTATATATATAAGATGGTCTTCACTGCCATAGAGACCATTTCTTATGCCACTTTTCTTGAAAGATTCAACAAAGTCTTCTCTCACTCTACAGCATGACTGTTTATCCACTGACGTATTTGTTTGTTTGTAGGTCATTTTAAAGCTCTCTTCAGTGTCAATTAATGTTGAGTTTCACTCATCAGCCATTTGTTACATTCCTCTCTTGTAAATACTCAAATGGTGTATTTATTGATACACCAGAATGTTGCAATTGTGAAGTAAGTCCTCCCAGAATAACAGCAGGCTCTGTATTTCACTGTCTCAATTTCTCTTTCACAGAATTTTTCAAGTTACTACTAAACTGATCTATCAAAGGAAGAGAACTCTCCTTCAATAAATCACCTTTCCTTATATCCCACACTCTGTTAATCCATGCTTTCATACCAGCTTTCTCCATCCAACCCTTGTCATGTACATGAACAACACCTGGCAGAACTACAGAAGTTTTGGCACTGTTTTGGGCTTGAAAATGATCACTGGATTAAGTTTAGTACCACCAGCACAACATGAAAGAACAGCAGCAGTGTTTTTTTTTTTCTCCCATGTCCACTTGTTTTTATAGTTACTGTTTTAGCACCTTTCATGGCAACAGTTCTGTTATTCGGCACACCAAATGTCAGAGGAGTTTCATCCATAATTGCTATTTGGCTTAGTTCCATGCTGGTTTTCTTTCATTGCTGAATAGTAAAGTGATGGAAAGGTAATATTTTTTCTTCGTACTTTTGTGGCATTTTCTAAGATATTTTGGTTTTGGTTCGCACGCTAAGTCCATGATGCTTGATAAATTGTAGCACCAACCAACTCCACCCTCCACTATAGCACTGGCTTAATGATCGTGTATTTGAATCATTTTTGTATTAACTCCGATGCCATTTTGACCGTGTCCTTGAATCCATTTCAATACCTCATCACCTAGTTTTGGCCATTTTACATTCAATTCTCTATTTGAACATTTAGTCTTCTATTACCTTCAATTTATAGCCCGTATCATATTAATACCCTTCATTTTTTTTCGATTATGAAACTAGCTCTTAATAAAAATATTGTATTGTTACCGATAATACAAATCACTTTCAATTCAAGTTCACTGGCACCGTAGACTGCAGCAACACATCATAGGCTAGACAGCGTTCCATGTCTGTGAAGGTGGGGCAGGAGGGAGACAGTGTTAGCAAGCTTGTGAATCACCGCAGCTCATGTTCGTCACATCTGTGCACTGCTGCTACCAGTTGAATCCAAAATTACTATATAGAGATAGGTTTCCCGCAGCATCGAATATATGGACATTTTTTAAGACTGGCAGGAATTTTCAATCAAATACTGGACATTTTTATATTAATTTCTAGTATAACAACAAAAACAATCAATTACTGATGAAATTATTTAATTGCATAGATAAAAAAATCTACTCAGCAAGTGGCAGCAGAACACACACATAAACAACTGTTGTGATTGGCAAGTTTTTGGAGCCAGTGGCTCCTTCTTCAGGCAGAAGGGCTGGAGGGGAAGCGGGTCAGGGGACACTTACCATATGGAATGAGAAGGAAAGACTTTCCTTCTCATCCCATATCGTAAGTCTCCCCTGACCCGCAGTTCTGGGTGACTTTCCCAAAATCTCCACTTTTCCTAGACCTCTCCAGTTCTTTTCCTTCACCCTTCTTCCTTGCCCTTCATCCCTTCTGCCTGAAGGAGTCATTGGCCAAGAAAGCTTGCCAATCACAACAGTCTTATGTGTGTATTCTGCTGCTGCTTAGTAAATAGATTTTTTATCTATCCAATTAAATAATTTATGATATGAATATAATGGAGGGAAACATTCCACATGGGAAAAATATATCTAAAAACAAAGATGATGTAACAAACAGCCACACACGTCCATCCGCACATATACAGACACAAGCAGACATTGTAAAGGCAACTGCCCAAACTCTTTGCCTTTCGTTTGGTAGGTTACATCATCTTTGTTTTTAGATACAATTAAATAATTTGTAGCATAAGATGCATCTGAATTTTGGAGGCAATTTTTTGAAAAAAAAAGTGTGTCTTATAGTCCATGAAATACAGTATGTTGTTTCCCCATGGCGTTGGTTCACTTGGTCTTTGGTTGTGTACTCACCAAATTTTTTTCTCAAAATCCATCTAAAATTTGTCTAAGCTTTTGAGTTTTAATGTTTCTCAAATCACTGTGGGGCTGTACCAACCAAGTAAAAGTAGACATTAGAAAGACACACGTCATAATTTGGATACAGATAGCCGTACCGTAGGTGCAACCAACCACGGAGGGGTATCTGTTGAGAGGCCAGACAAACGTGTGGTTCCTGAAGAGGGGCAGCAGCCTTTTCAGTAGTTGCAGGGGCAACAATCTGGATGATTGACTGATCTGGCTTTGTAACATTAACCAAAATGGCCTTGCTGTGCTGGTACTGCGAACAGCTGAAAGCAAGGGGAAACTACAGCCGTAATTTTTCCTGAGGACATGCAGCTTTACTGTATGGTTGAATGATGATGGCGTCCTCTTGGATAAAATATTCCGGAGGTAAAATAGTCCTGCATTTGGATCTCCAGGCGGGAACTACTCAAGAGGATGTCGTTATCAGGAGAAAGAAAACTGGCGTTCTACGGATCGGAGCATGGAATGTCAGATCCCTTAATCGGGCACATAAGTTAGAAAATTTAAAAAGGGAAACGGATAGGTTAAAGTTAGATATAGTGGGAATTAGTGAAGTTCGGTGGCAAGAGGAACAAGACTTCTGATCAGGTGACTACAGGGTTATAAACACAAAATCAAATAGGGGTAATGCAGGAGTAGGTTTAATAATGAATAGGAAAATATGAATGCGGGTAAGTTACTACAAACAGCGTAGTGAATGCATTATTGTGGCCAAGATAGACACGAAGCCCATGCCTACTGCAGTAGTACAAGTTTATATGCCAACTAGATCTGCAGATGACGAAGAAATTGAAGAAATGTAAGATGAAATAAAAGAAATTATTCAGATAGTGAAGGGTGACGAAAATTTAATAGTCATGGGTGACTGGAATTCAGTAGTAGGAAAAGGGAGAGAAGGGAACGTAGTAGGTGAAAATGGATTGGGGCTAAGAAATGAAAGAGGAAGCCGCCTGGTAGAGTTTTGCACAGAGTACAACTTAATCATAGCTAACACTTGGTTCAAGAATCATAAAAGAAGGCTGTATACATGGAAGAAGCCTGGAGATACTGACAGGCTTCAGATAGATTATATAATGGTAAGACAGAGATTTAAGAACCAGGTTTTAAATTGTAAGACATTTCCAGGGGCAGATGTGGACTCTGACCACAATCTATTGGTTATGACCTGTAGATTAAAACTGAAGAAACTGCAAAAAGGTGGGAATTTAAGGAGATGGGACCTGGATAAACTGAAAGAACCAGAGGTTGTACAGAGTTTCTGGGAGAACATAAGGGAACAATTGACAGGAATGGGGGAAAGAAATACAGTAGAAGAAGAATGAGTAGCTTTGAGGGATGAAGTAGTGAAGGCAGCAGAGGATCAAGTAGGTAAAAAGACAAGGGCTAACAGAAATCCTTGGGTAACAGAAGAGATATTGAATTTAATTGATGAAAGGAGAACATATAAAAATGCAGTAAATGAAGCAGGCAAAAAGGAATACAGACGTCTCAAAAATGAGATCGACAGGAAGTGCAAAATGGCTAAGCACGGATGGCTAGAGGGCAAATGTAAGGATGTAGAGGCTTATCTCACTAGGGGTAAGATAGTTACTGCCTACAGGAAAATTAAAGAGACCTTTGCAGATAAGAGAACCACTTGCATGAACATCAAGAGCTCAGACGGAAACCCAGTTCTAATCAAAGAAGGGAAAGCAGAAAGGTGGAAGGAGTATATAGAGGGTCTATACAAGGGCGATGTACTTGAGGACAATATTATGGAAATGGAAGAGGATGTAGATGAAGATGAAATGGGAGATACGATACTGCATGAAGAGTTTGACAGAGGACTGAAAGACCTGAGTCGAAACAAGGCCCCCGGAGTAGACAACATTCCATTAGAACTACTGACGGCCTTGGGAGAGCCAGTCCTGACAAAACTCTACCATCTGGTGAGCAAGATGTATGAAACAGGCGAAATACCCTCAGACTTCAAGAAGAATATAATAATTCCAATCACAAAGAAAGCAGGTGTTGACAGACGTGAAAATAACCGAACTATCAGTTTAATGAGTCACAGCTGCAAAATACTAACGCGAATTCTTTACAGACGAATGGAAAAACTGGTAGAAGCCGACCTCGGGGAAGATCAGTTTGGATTCCGTAGAAATGTTGGAACACGTGAGGCAATACTAACCCTGTGACTTATCTTAGAAGCTAGATTAAGGAAGGGCAAACCTAAGTTTCTAGCATTTGTAGACTTGGAGAAAGCTTTTGACAATGTTGATGGAATACTCTCTTTCAAATTCTGAAGGTGCCAGGGGTAAAATACAGGGAGCGAAAGGCTATTTACAATTTGTACAGAAACCAGACGGCAGTTATATGAGTCGAAGGACATGAAAGGGAAGCAGTGGTTGGGAAGGGAGTGAGACATGGTTGTAGTCTCTCCCCGATGCTATTCAATCTGTATATTGAGCAAGCAGTGAAGGAAACAAAAGAAAAATTCGGAGTAGGTATTAAAATCAATGGAGAAGAAATAAAAACTTTGAGGTTCGCCTATGACATTGTAATTCTGTCAGAGACAGCAAAGGACTTGGAAGAGCACCTGAACGGAATGGACAGTGTCTTGAAAGGAGGGTATAAGATGAACATCAACAAAAGCAGAACGAGGATAATGGAATGTAGCGAATTAAGTCGGGTGATGCTGAGGGAATTAGATTAGGAAATGAGACCCTTAAAGTAGTAAAGGAGTTTTGCTATTTGGGGAGCAAAATAACTGATGATGGTCGACGTAGAGAGGATATAAAATGTAGACTGGCAATGGCAAGGAAAGTGTTTCTGAAGAAGAGAAATTTGTTAACATCGAGTATAGATTTACGTGTCAGGACGTCATTTCTGAAAGTATTTATATGAAGTGAAACATGGACGGTAAATAATTTGGACGAGAAGAGAATAGAAGCTTTTTAAATGTGGTGCTACAGAAGAATGCTGAAGATTAGATGGGTAGATCACACAACTAATGAGGGAGTATTGAATAGGATTGGGGAGAAGAGAAGTTTGTGGCACAACTTGACTAGAAGAAGGGATCGGTTGGTAGGACATGTTCTGAGGCATCAAGGGATCACCAATTTAGTATTGGAGGGCAGTGTGGAGGGTAAAAATCGTAGAGGGAGACCAAGAGATGAATACACTGAGCAGATTCAGAAGGATGTAGGTTGCGGTAGGTACTGGGAGATGAAGAAGCTTGCACAGGATAGAGTAACATGGAGAGCTGCATCAAACCAGTTTCAGGACTGAAGACCACAACAACAACAACAACAACAACAACAGTTTAATTCTTATATTCATTTCATTGGATCCTTGCCGGCATCTTCTCGAAACAGCTGGATGCGTGATGTTCAACTAACTCAGCAATGCTTTTGCATCAACTGGCATCTTAACAATGTAGGCAGTAATAAGACTGTAGGAAGTCAAACTGAAAGTAGTGACAATCAATTTTCAGATCTCTTACTTTTTAGAGAAGCCAAGTACACCATCATAATCTACAGACTTTTCTCACACTTTTCAACCCAGTCTCATTTCTTTGCACACATTTTCCCCATCATTCTGCAAGTTTAAAAACAGCCTTCTGATAGAACATTCTGCTGTATGAATACATGGATGCACTTCTTTGGGAATATCCTCCACAGTTTTGTATTGTTGGCCTCACAACTGTCCTGTTACGGAATCAAAAAGATGGCAGTCAGAGGGTGTCAAATCATGACTGTAGGGACAATGCAGAAGAGTTTCCCCACCTAAATGTTTCGATCTCCCTCATTGTGACACAGGCAGTGTGAGGACAGGATGTACATTATCCTGTTACAGAACGATCTTTTTCAGGGTGCTTATTGCACAATGCATGACAGAGCTTCCAATGTGGCGATTTCATCTACTGCAACACAACTGTCTTCTCTAATGAGCTTTCCTTGTTGAATTCCTTGAAGGCAGTTCGCAAACAACTGCTACGAGACTCATCTTGGATACTCGTTTTCCCAACTTGGGAATGCTTCACCCATCTAACACCGCTAGCACCCATGCAGGCATCTCTATAGACACATTGAAATCTGAGTAAGTTTCATCAGCAGATTTTCCCTCTTTAACAAGGAATTCAATGATAGCGCACTGTTGAAACAAAACATCGATGACTGCTATTTTGGAAGTACTGCGTGTGATCACACAATAGACGGTAACAATGTCACAATATGACAGCATGTGGTGTAAAGACTGTAAATTAGAAGCCTGCAGTTGTCTTTGTTACATTGTTGTTATTTCAATTTTATCAATGGATTGTTCATGACCCTCAGTATGACCCTCAGTGTCTGTACTCAGGTTCCTGCCTGTGAGAGTAACAGTTGTGAGAAGCAGCATTAGAGTCGTGGTGGTGTCACTATCTGAAGTATAGTACATCAACACCAAACATAAATCGAGAATCCAGTCCAAACCCAGGTCCAGGTACTTACCCAAATGAAATGACACAATTTCAGAGACTTTACTGGTCTTCTACATATACGATCTTATGGAAATAGAATAAAGCGACAAGTGAAAATTTGTACCAAAGCCAGGAATCAAAACAGTGGTTCACACAACTGCATGGATTACTCTAGTGTGCCTCCCTCAAATCTAAATTCCCACTGCCATCCCAGTCTACTCGAAATTACCCCTTACACACGATCAGTGCAGTTGTGTGAACCGCTGTGCCAAGGTGACTTAGTCGCTAATGCAACTGTGTAGTAAGCAGCAGACCCAAGTTTGATTCCCGGCCTTGGTAGAAATTTTCACTCACTGCTTCAGTCTATAAACATAAAATCACATTTGTACAAGACCACTACAGTTCTGAAATTATGTCATTATATATCGTAGGTGTTTAAAGATAAATAACTGTATGAGGCAAGAATCAAACAAATGACCTGCACGTTACCAGTCAGTGATTATAACTACTACATGACACTAGATGACACACAGCAACAGTAGGTAAAGGCACACAACCTGGAAATGTCTGGAACAAGAATACACCAAATACATTAATTAATGGGAGTCAAAACACAATGTGCCAAAAATGTATCTAAGTAGGTGATGAATATTTGAAATGGTCTGTGACAGAGCATGGTGAATTCTCCCCATCTGTTATGTTATCAATCCATGACAATAATTAATTCTACTTTATTTTCCCTAATATTCTGGTATGTTTCCAATACTGTTTTATAAGTAATATGAGGTGTACGCACTGATAATACAGAAGTGTAATCAAGTTTCCCCCTCATTTAGATTTATTATTCATTTTATTCTTCTCGCTGCACTGATTCCAGGAGTAACAATAGTTTGGCTTTATAGCATGGTAATTAAAGGTTACAATTAAATAAAATTAACATTACAGTTCAACACTTGTAGAATTTTGCGAGATAATCAGCGTCGTTCTATATAATGACAAATACCCTTCAAAAACTAAGTATCCCAACTTTACAGTGACATATTTTATATCTTATGTAATAATTAACATCAAAGTCAAACAGCCCCATTTTCCTTCACTGATTTCAGCATAACCACTGTTACATTCTGATCTTTGACTACATATTTTTGTTGCCTTAATGTTACTGTACAGAATTACATACAGCACTGATTAATTAATTCACCAATTAATAATTTCATGTAATTTAATGTATTTTCAACATGGCACTCTTACATGCAAATAAGGATATTCAAATTGCATAAGAATCGTATTGTCCATGGTGTTTTTTCCCATCACACAAAATTGGCAGTTTGTGATTAAAAAGCTCATAAGTTAAGACCTACGCTGCATGCACTCTCAGTTTTGGCTCATACCATAGTCATGCACATTCTGTAGACAAAAATATGTGCACGGGACATCCATGAAACTAAATAATTTTTATGTTTAATAGCTTTTGAACAATTTTAGTACTTCAAATTAAGGAAAATTTTAACTGAACTGTGTTGCTGATATGTGGACTTGATTAATTTAACTATCAAAGTGTAATCTTTTCTTTAATAAACTGCCACAGGACAGTGTTAAGTTTGAATCATTACATTGGCACAAGTAAAGGGTGAACTGTTTTTGTTCCACAATTGAACAATTAATTTTGCCACAGTAGCTGTAGGGATGATATAGGTCAATGTGCTTATAAATTTTTGTAGTTAACAAGCTGATCACCATTCCTAATAATCGAACTTCGTGAAGAATAAATGTGCGTGTTAATGCAATCTAAATTACGGTGTCACCAGCGTCTTTCATCAAACACCATCCCACACTCATTTAGACTTTCAACTTCACAGTGATCAAGAGTGGCGACACCAAACAAAAGCAAAGAGAAGCAAGTCAATTCCACTACAGACTCAAGAGCATAAAGAAAGGCATACAGTAAGTTGACCTACTATCACAGTTTAACTCTTCATTCTAATGAGTGAAATAATTGGGTGCACAATAACAACTTCAAGTTCCCAGTTTCCAATAGGTCCTGATCACAGGACAATTTTTGTAAAGTTTTGAATATATTGTTTTCTGTTTCTGACAGCCAAATTTTAGCTGTTCTGTGGAATGTACTATCAGCAAGCTTCACTGTTACAGTACTGAGTGAGGTGATCATGACATGAATGTTTTCTCACCAAGATGGGCTATTTGTTGCCCCAATGACCTGGCTATGAGATAACAGCTTTTGATAGGGGATAACGATTCTGTGAACACTTCTGCTTGGTGGCAAAAGACACACACTGTGCTTGTCTAATAATTGTACAATATTTCTCCCATAAATATCCCTGAATATAGCACTGCTGTCAATGTAGTACTGGAATGGCTAATGAGTTAATTCACATCAATTACTGATAATAAGTGAAAATCAAGTTGTTAATGAGTAAATATATGACTAAAAGAATGGACACCTTGATTGATCCAGCAGCCATTTAAAAATATTGTTCAAAGTTTTCACTTACATTAGTTGCATTTGGGAATTTAAATGTATCAATGGTAACAGCTGAAAATTGGTGCTGGACCAAGACTCCAACCCAGATCTCCCACTTTACATGATCTGTTGCCTTAAACTGCCTCTGCCATCCGAACACACTCCCTCTCCCCCCCCCCCCCCCCCCCCCACAGTGCTGAAGTCCCAGCCTGTTACACACTAATGACATAGTATCATGTACCCATGAAATGAAACCCTTACTCGTATCAATACAGTGAAAATGAGTAATGATCCTTTCTTTCAGTGCGGATGCACAGCAAGCCCGATCTCTTAAGGGAACCAGGATACACGAGTAAGGGGTTCATGGGTATGTGGCACTGTCAGTAGTATGTAACAGGCAGGCAATTTGAGTCATGGTGGATGGAAGTTTGCTAGGATGTTAAGGTAGTTAGAACGACCACTCATGTAAAGTGGGAGATCCAGTTTTGAGTCACACATTTTTACATGTTAGCATGAATACATTTCAGTGCTCAAATATAGTTAGCATCAATGAAAGCTCTGAACAATGTATCTTACATAACTGAAATGATTAATAGATGTTTGTATATTTGTGAGTCCAATACCACTTTTGGTTATATTTCTGATACCACTTTTGGCTATATTTCTGCAATTCTTGGTTTTTGCAGGGGAGTTTGGTTTACTAACAAGTTTTTCAGTTATTAATATTCATTTATTGTGTTTAGGTTAATGAGAACATCTGCTAGGTTTTTGTGCAGAAATACAAGAACTACAAAAAGTTAAGTCATCTCAATACTTTTTTAGATCCAGTTCAAATAAAAATGGTTATATTTCATTAAAAAAATAATCCAATGCAACAAATCAATAAATAAGTAGTAATTTTCTTCTCAACATTCAGAATCACAGCACATACTTACTAATATGAATACTTAAACATTGTCACTGCTTTGATGGCATTACAGTAGGTTTGTAACAGTTTTCTGTTCTGGAAGAAGCCTGTTCTGATGATTAAGAGTTACATATAACAGTTTTATGAATGTATTTAAAAGATTATGTGAATTTTACTCTTTGACTGTAAAAACTGACTTGTTAAAGTGCACACATTGAGTTATTGTGGGCCAGCACAGCTGAGGAATCTGGAGGCACTGCAACCTGTGGCTTATGAATTTGCCAATAGCATATATTTCCACATACATCAAACATATGGAGTTTGAATGCAGCCATGATGTGTGCATAACTGACTGTGGCAAGCAGCATTCAATTCTGAACACTAATTGTAATCTAATGGGTGCTGTAACCAGTATTATCTGACAACTACTAATGTGCAGTGCATCAATAGACTGTGTTAGTAATTGCTTCTAATGAACTGGTGGTCCACAGTGGTTTGTGTTTACTGTATAATTTTATAGACCTTAAACAAGAGTATATTGTCAGTGGAGAGTTGGCCTTCTAGATTGTGTGTATTCTGATTAGCACCACTGTCTTACTGGTCAGTTGCACCAGCAGTAGTCGCTGTTACTACTAGAATTGTTTTCTGTTTCTAATACTGAGCCATTTTAGGTTAGTTTCTGAGGTACTTCTTGTGCAATGAATGTGCCAGTCAACTGAGGTTCATGTACCAAGGAGTATGTAATGGCAGTTTTCAGATGAAAGACACCAAACTCCTGCAAAAGATTGTTGTATATTGTATTTATCTTCTTTAATTGGTGTCAATTTTACACATAGTAAATTTTAGATTTATTTGGACTCTTCATAATTCTGAATTTGCTTGCACAGGCATGTTGTTCTATGTTATAACATACTGGCCATGGTGCTAAATTAAAATAAATATTGTCTTATCATTCCTTTTTTATCACATTTTTTAAGCAATATGTAAGCCAGGAAGCATACTATTCAATTGAAATCAGTTTAATGTCAGTAACTTATTGTTCAGAACAAATAATATTTACACCTGTATAATGATATTTACTGACATTATCAGTAGATGGATGAATGTTTTACTGTTAACCTGAACTCAATCAATCAGTCACCCTTTTTGCTAAGGATACGTATTGCACATACCAGTATGGAGATAACTTGCACCATGAGAGGAACAAGGGCAACTTTAGAAAGTAAAAAAGAAAAATCGACCACTAAGCAGGTGAAGTAGGAATGGATCATCTTTTTATACATCCCCGAACATAAACCATGTTAAAATTTACTGAATTTGTTGTATAATTTATATACAGTACAACGTATAATACTTCAGTAGCACAATGCAAAGATGCACGTTGTTACCCACACCCATCCACAGGGAGGGTCAGACATCACGAGCTATGCTTACCCAAAATGGCAAGGAAGTGAAGGATGACAGCTAATGTTGAATATATTAATATTGTAACTGATTTAGTTTCTCAAAATAATTGTTTGACATATTTGAGATAAAATGGAAGTACAACTGAGCATAAAAGGTAAAGGGGGAAATTAAAAATTAGAAAAATAGATCAAATAAAATGAGAGATTTTAGATATTAGAACATTGTAATTTAGATGAACAAAGCATACCTAGTTCTGGTAAACATAAATTAAAAGCAAATTTCTGAGACTACTGTGAGAGTAATTTTGAATAACACATTGCTTTTCCTGCCTGTACATATAAGGAAATGTCATCATTATTTTCTACTTTGCATTGCTTTTATTTCTCAGAGTGAAAACTCCCCTTCAAGTTTTACGGCTAATCCGAGTTAGATAGTTACAAGTTTGATGGATCATTTGCATAATAAATCATAATGATGTGGAGTGAGTCATTTTACATTCACGTCACAAATTAATTTGAAAATGTGGTCTCACACTGAATATTCGTAAGCATTTTATTTTATTTTATAGATGTGAGTTAGCAATTAGTACCCACCCCTTTTTACACATTACAACAACAGACATTCTTCTACAGAATTGAAGTAGTTGTCAAGAAGTAACTTTTCCAGTTTGTTTTCAAATTTTACTTTGCTTTCTTCCAGACATTTTGTGTCTCCGATTGCATGATCATATATTTAGGACACAGCCATTGTGCCCCTCTTTCATGCTCAACACAATCCTAATGTGTACTAATTAATGTCATTTTCCCTTCAGGTATTGTAATTATGTACATAACTGTTCTTTTTTAACAGTAGCAGATTATTTACAATGAACTTCATGGGGGAGAAAGAATATACTGTGATTCTGTAATCAAAACGCCTAACTCTTTAAACAGATTTCTGACAGTGGGTGAGCACCACAGTTATTCTTACAGCACATTTTTGAGAAATGATCTGCGACTCAGCATCTCCACTATATGGTGAGTGGCAACTTTCCTTTTCATAATATTGTTACATTCCATCCTGGATTTTCCATTGTTTGATTTGAACTGAACATATTGTGTCTTTTTAAACCAGAATGTGAACATTCACAGAAAAACAGTCAATGATACATTTCAGAACATTGTTTACTATTTCTTCTGTTGCTGCACATATGCGACTTAACTTCTGATGTCATCAGTCCCCAAGGACATCACACACATCCATGCCCAAGGCAGGATTCGAACCTGCAACCGTAGCAGTCGTGTGGTTCCAGACTGAAGCGCCTAGAACTGCTCGGCCACTCTGGCCAGCCTTTATCCACAAAAACAACCAATTTTGCTTGTTGCATATTAGAAAGAAGATAGTTTACATATATGAGGAACAATGTAGGAACTGAGATTGAGCTTTGGGGAACCATGTATGTGATTTTTCCACAGTCAGAAGAAACTCCCATGATTACATTAGTTGAATTACTAGGTTCAACTTTCTGCATTCTTTTGGTTAGATATGACATTGTCCATTTTGTCTATACCATCAATTCCATAAAAACCTCAGTTTATCCAAGAAGAATGTTGTGTTCACACAGTCATATGCTTTAGATACATCACAGAAAATACCAACCAAAGCGGTTTTGTTTTTTGGTGCTTGTAAAATTTAGTGAGTGATGATGTAAATGTCATTCTTAGTACAGCATCTCTTCTGAAACCCAAATTGTGATTTATTGAGGATATTATTGTTCCTAGGCAGGATACTACTTTATAATACATCACCTCAAAAATTTTGAAAAATTATGTCCGTAGTGAAATGGGTCAGTGTTTATCATCACCTTTCCCACCATATTTGTTATAGAGGGGTTTACCAATGGAATATTTGAATCTCATTGGAAAAATGCATTTATTTATGATGCATTATATATTTAAGATAAGACTTATGATTCAGTAACAAAGCTTTAGCACTCTGTTGAAAACACCATACACCATCAAATCCAAAAGAGCATTTATTTTTGAGAGAATATGTAATTTTCTTAATTTCAGATGGAGAAATTCATGATACATTCATATGGCTGCTTTTACAAGAGTTGCTTTTTCAATGTACTTCTGTGATTTTTCGCTTGAAGTGTTTGTCCCTATGCTTTCTACTATTTGCCGCCTGTGACTGATCATTTATGGCCCTTCCACTCAATTCAATACTGATGTTACCCTGTTCTCTGGCTGGTTGTCCTGCCTCTTGTTTCACTGCATTCCGTACAGCAATAAATCTGTTGTTGAAATTACTGATTTCTGATGATGTGCATGTTCCTTGATTTTTTACTAACTTTTCTTAGTAATTTTGAGTAGTTTTTGTAATGTGCAACTACTGCAGGATCTTGACTTGTTCTTGCCAGCAGATGCATTTCCCTTCCTAACATACTTTAATCCCTCTAGTGATTTTTTACATGGCTGTTTAACGTCTTCTATGATTACCTTATGTGGAAAGCTACTTTCAAATAATGATATGAATTTATCATGAAACAGATTAAATGACACTGTCTGGTTCATTATATATTTCATCCTAGACCATCCCTCAAACTATTCTTAAAAACATTTGTTCTGGAGTCATTAATTATTCTAACTGATTTGCACTGAGGAATATCAATATCGTAAATTCCAGCTTTTCTGAATTGTGCAGGTATGAACACACTGCAATAAATCCTACATTCCCACAACCTCCCTGGCTTCAACCTTCACAAGTCCCTATGCTTCACCCAACTAATCCCTTTCTCTGCTCCCACTCCAGCACTACGCAGTCTTCTATTACATCAATGCACCCACTGGTCTTTTTCCCCTCCTCTAATTCTCTCCTTTTCATCCCCCCCCCCCAAAAAAAGGGGAAATAACCTTTCAACTAAACTCAGCTACTCTACCCTTTCCCCATCAAGGGGCCTTGCATGCCCCTACAAGCAGCACTATACCACCCCCCTTTGCCTACCCAGTAACCCTTCCCCTCCCCAACCCAACTTCCTCCACACCACCACCCACAGATTGCTTCTTCCTTTAGACACAGTTGCTAGCAATCCAATCTTAGTGGCTAGAGACAGAGTGAGTGTGTGTGTGTGTGTGTGTGTGTGTGTGTGTGTGTGTGTGTGTGTGTGTGTGTGTGTGTGTGTGTGTGTGTGTGTGTGTAAGTAAGACCTTTTATCCAAAAGCTCAAATGTATAGCAGTCTCTTTGTTCTCCCTGTCTGTGCCTCAGTGTCTCTTCTATATGGTGAGCAGCACTCTATCCTTCTCATAATACTGTCCATTATTCCATTCTGGATTTTCCATGGTTTGATAATTCCTCTGTTTCAATGACAAAATGAGGTGTATAATCAATGTATTAATTGGGATTTTATATAAATATTAATTTTTAGCTCTATTTCCAAATCATTATTTTTGCGTAGAGTACTTTTATAACACCACATTTATATATTCTCACTGTAGAAGCTACATTTACTTTCTACACGTTAATTTTATGAATCCCCTTTAACCATTTTTTATGTAAGCCATGATCAACTAGTATTACAGAGATAATGGTGTATAAGATGTATGGAAATGTAAACTAGAGGACATTGCAAGACAGATTTTGATTTGAGAATGAGAGCAACATTAAACCAAAAGATGACTGATAAAAGAGCTAATAATTAAAACAGTGGAAAAGTATGTAGACAAAAGAGAAACT
The DNA here is from genome assembly GCF_023864345.2 of Schistocerca serialis cubense. Taxonomy (NCBI): domain Eukaryota; kingdom Metazoa; phylum Arthropoda; class Insecta; order Orthoptera; family Acrididae; genus Schistocerca; species Schistocerca serialis. The sequence continues at coordinate 212,480,027 of NC_064646.1, read as the reverse complement.
GCTTAATATTTTTCAAACAAAATCTATGTAGTAAAAACAGGAATGTACTTTTATATAAAATGCCCCATGGACTATAAACAAACTATTACTACTAACCTTGTTGTGGAACGACCTGCAAGACATTTCAGCATTTTCATTTGTGTTTTCTTAGAGATGTTTCTTAAGTGAACTGATGTAAGAAAGTGCATGCAGAGACTATTTATTGTTTATATGACTGTTATCTCAAGACTGTGTGTTAATATAGTCAACATACAAAAATGGCTTAAGTTTTAAATCAACAGCTATTATCTGATGTTTTCTCTCATCACGTATGTATCATTCTGTACTATATTGGATTACACTTATAATTTTACCATACTGTCTTTATTCTTTTGGTACTTAAATGTTAATTAGCAAATAGTCAAGTTACTTGTGAAAAGTTATCAGTACTTCATTTTAGTTTTCAACCTTTTTAAGTTCAAGTTAATTAAAATACAACACCAATTTTGAAACTTCACTTGGCTAAACAAAGAAACAAAATTATCACTTATAGATCACCTGTAGGGTCATCCTGGATTATTAATATTTTGCATATTCATTCGGAGATAAATTCTAATCATATCTTGTATATATTCACACATTTGCAATTTACTAAACAGTGGTGACTTTGTGCATTTCAAATGATCAAAAATTCAAAATTTTATTTAGTTGGTTGTTTTGTATTTTGCTTCTATTGTAGACACAAACAATAAAAAATTTTACAACATTTGTTACTTTGCATACGTAACAAGTTACACCAGGAAATAAATGCTCAGTTTATAATATGGTTTGTTAATTAATACATTTGTCTTTTTTCACATATCACAGTACCATGACTGATTGTATGCAAAAATCTACATTGTGAAACAATTCTTCTCATAAAATACGTTCTCTCACAACTATACAGGGTGACCATATTTTCTGGAGATAATACGTGTCTTAGGGTCACAAAATGTGATGCATATATCTCATACAACATTCTGTGAGTGGAAATCAATTTTTGAAATTTTTCAGTCAATGGTGGCTCCTTCTGGCAGAAGGGTTGAAGGGGAAGGAACTGGATGACAAAAAAGAGGGACTGGCAAGGTTTAGAAAATGAAGGGAGCTCGGGGAAGTTGCCCAAAAGCTCAGGTCAGGGTGTATCCCATGATCCTAGGTTCTGGATGACTTTTCTACATCTACATCTATACTCCGCGAGCCACCTTACGGTGTGTGGCGGAGGGTACTTATTGTACCACTATCTGATCCCCCCTTCCCTGTTCCATTCACGAATTGTGCGTGGGAAGAACGACTGCTTGTAAGTCTCCGTATTTGCTCTAATTTCTCGGATCTTTTCGTTGTGATCATTACGCGAGATATATGTGGACGGTAGTAATATGTTGCCCATCTCTTCCCGGAATGTGCTCTCTCGTAATTTCGATAAGAAACCTCTCCGTATTGCGTAACGCCTTTCTTGAAGTGTCCGCCACTGGAGCTTGTTCAGCATCTCCGTAACGCTCTCGCGCTGACTAAATGTCCCCATGACGAATCGCGCTGCTTTTCGCTGGATCATGTCTATCTCTTCTATTAATCCAACCTGGTAAGGGTCCCATACTGATGAGCAATACTCAAGAATCGGACGAACAAGCGTTTTGTAAGCTACTTCTTTCGTCGATGAGTCACATTTTCTTAGAATTCTTCCTATGAATCTCAACCTGGCGCCTGCTTTTCCCACTATTTGTTTTATGTGATCATTCCACTTCAGATCGCTCCGGATAGTAACTCCTAAGTATTTTACGGTCGTTACCGCTTCCAATGATTTACCACCTATGGCATAATCGTACTGGAATGGATTTCTGCCCCTATGTATGCGCATTATATTACATTTATCTACGTTTAGGGAAAGCTGCCAGCTGTCGCACCACGCATTAATCCTCTGCAGGTCCTCCTGGAGTACGTACGAGTCTTCTGATGTTGCTACTTTCTTGTAGACAACCGTGTCATCTGCAAATAGCCTCACGGAGCTACCGATGTTGTCAACTAAGTCATTTATGTATATTGTAAACAATATATTATTTCCTAAACCTTGTTAGCCCTTTTCTTTCACTTCCTTCCTTCCCCTTCAACCCTTCCACCAGAAGGAGTCACTGGCTCTGAAAGCTTCCAAATTTCACTGCCTTTATAAGTGTGATCTCCTAACACTGCTTAATTAGTAATTTTTTATCCATCCAATTACACTACATTTTCAAAAACTGACTATGACAGGTTAGTAACAGGGTTGGTTTTCTCTTCTGGAAGAAGGCTGTTGTGTCATATTAAGAGCTACATATAACAGTTTTAAAAATCCAGTTACAAGATTACGTAAATTTTGCTCTGTGACTGCAAAAACTAATTTTTTAATGTAGTTATGAAGGAATGTTGTCAAAATAAAATTTAAAGTGGAATAATGAAATGGTGCTTCAATCATGAAAGTACAACCCAGACCTGATTATTTCAAAGTTATTCTGCACATGTATCTTCTATCTGCTGCTGTCAGAATCAAGATAAGTAGCTTTTGTTTATTTTTTAATCACCTCTAGGATAAGACTATCATCAATACTGCATATAAGTCATTTTACACATCATATGCAATTTACAAACTTTCATGATTTTGATTTCATTACAGTAAGCATTGCAGTAGGTAGGCAGAGTGCTTACAAGGATAAAATATTATCACACACTTCGAATAGCAACATTCCATGGTTACCATTCTCAGCTGTCAGCGCAGAGTATACATTGGTCATAAAATGTAGGAATGTTTTAATTTACCTGTGCTTCAACTATAACAAAAAAAAAACTAATCTATAATAGTTATCATAAAGTAGGAATTATTAATCTCAACCGCCACATGTGCTTTCAGTTGTCTTAGGTAATGCAGCTGCAGATACTTGAGAAGAAGGCACTAGTGCACATACTTGCTCTGGAGCCTGGAACCTATATTTGATCCTCATCAACTTTAACGTAGACTCCCTACCACAGTGCAAATGCATGGTATGTTATAAATAAAAATTTTTAAAAAATCAGATTCTCAGTAGTTTCTAACATAGAACATTGACCGTCATACAACATCATTTTACCAACTGAGACTCAATGACGTAACACCTGAAACTGTTACATCATCATGAACAAGCCGTATTCTTACATCCTTTCCATAAAGTTCACAGCTTCTCACTTCCAATGAAAGAAGAGACAACAGTAGCTCTCAAAATTGCAATGAATACAGTCATTGAAGATATAATGAGCTGCTCCTTTAATTCATCTGCTAAAGTGGCTACCATATTTAAAAAAGTATATACACAGATTGTGTCATCTTCAGTACACTGTGTAGATGTCATAATGATGTCACACTTTTGATTTCTCAACATACTACAATGTCCTCTGTTGCACTGGACTGAGGGCATATCAAAACACCAATAGCGGGCATTTGCAAAGCACTGAGTTAACGGAGAATGATAATCAAGGTGTTGAACCGTGCTAAGCAGACTACAAACAAAAGCCTCTGCCCAAAAGCAAATTGGGCCCATGCCTTTTCCCAGGTTTTCAGGAAAAGTCAAAAATTCCCTAAATTTTTCTTGTTTTCCAGGGCATTGGGCATCCTGACAGTTCAAAAGAACTAAAAGTGACAATCTTTATACAAAGATGTGAGTTTCTCTTTTTAGTAGGCACCCCAGCTTCAACTTCCTGACCCTGTTAGTTTAAATGACTACTTTATTAAGCACCACTAGCTAGCTGTGTATGCCTAGTTTGTGGATACTTATGTCATGTCCATTGATTACAGTGCCATACATAACTGTGAAAAGCATGAGATATCTGTTTTCTACTACTTGGAAGGATGTTTGGTCCACAACCAATGTGTAACTGAGAGTAGGTACCATATTTAAACTAATTAGTAGTACTAAAAAGTTCTCCCTTAAACTAGCATCCTCATGAAGGCTAAGTTTCTTAAAAGATGTGAGTAATCCAACAGTTTTAAGAATTTTAGTTCCATTCATGTGAAACTAGTAGGGAAAGCATAACGGAAAAAGATCATTTTAGTCCAATCTGCCAGGATCTGTTAAGAAAGTAAACCACTTGTCTCTCATTCATAGAGACATTGCCTTGTATAGAATTTATTAGTACAATTCCATGAATGGTCCACAAAGTGGGACTTCCACTTCCGGTATGATGAAAATCAGACACAGGGTGGTAAGTGTGTATGTACCACCTATTAATCAACTGCAATTGGGAGAGTGCCTTTCCTAATCTTTTATTGTTGTTTTCACCCTGAAGTTTCAAGGTCAGTTTATATTAGGTCTGAAAGTGATGTCTAGGACAATACAGAAAAATAAAGCAATAAATTTGTGAAAACAGATATTCAAAATTGTACAGTTATCAGTTGTTATGTTGCAAGTAAATGAAGGGACATTTAACACTGCTTGAAGGGCAGGAGAGGTATGGTGACTGCTAGAAAGAACATGAAGGATTGGAGGACAACAGGGAGTGGAATGTTACAGTCAAGATGATTAAGTTAAGGACTATTATTTTTTCAAACATTTGTTCTGTTACTACAATACTGAATGAACTTAAGAACAGCGCCATGCAGAGGTGAAAAACATTATTACCATATTACTTATAGGCAGAGGCTATAATGTGTGGAAACAAGTTGACAAATTACATTGGGTACAGATAAACTGAGTTTGGGCAAGGTAAAAACACTTTAAAACACTGATGGGATTGCTGCAAGCAGACACATAGTTTAAGAAAGGCTCTTGGAAGATATAACATAGAAATAAACATCTCTGGAACAGAGAAGTCAGGCTTGGGTAGGGGGAGAAGAGAACAGAGAGAGAGAGAGAGAGAGAGAGAGAGAGAGAGAGAGAGAGAGAGAGAGAGAGAGAGAGAGGGGGGGGGGGGGGGAGATGGGGGGAGGGATTTTTTGGAAAAGAGGGTGAACAAACAATGTAGGCATTGTGCTGCATGATATGCTATTAGAAGAAGCAGTATGCAATAAGACAGTGCAATAGAACAGTAACAGTTCTAAAAGATGTTACACACAAGTTACTGCACAAGAGATTGCAATGGAGAAAGATAACTTAGACTAAGGAAAAATTATTCCTAGAAAGCTACCTATATTTTTATTTAAAAATCTATGTGATTGATTTAACAAGCTGAATGGAAGGGACAAGGTTTCTGCAAACTGTAGCACTTTCTTGAACTTCACATGCTCACTGTATTGCTTTTTCTATAGGCAGATGCAGAGCCTTGCTACACGAAGTGGGTTATGTGGGGAAGTGGGGAAGCGGCAAGGAGGAGGGGGGGGGGGGAGGGGGGGAGGGAGGCAGTCAAGCTATACAGTGCTTTTTGTTGATCCCTCATGAGTTCATGGAATGTTACATACTAGCCAGCATCACTGCCCTTGCCACATTCATTTGTCAACTGGAAAGTTATTTTATTTGAACTATAGTGCAATTTTCTGGGGTGTTAAGTATGTATGTGCCACCTATTAATCAGCTGCAGTTGACAGAGTGGCTTTCCTAAGCTTTTGTTGTTTTTTCACCCTGAAGTTTCATTGCCATAAAAATGATCTGACACAAGAACTATGAGCAAGAGGCCAAAGGTGAAATACATCTACAGTTAGTGACTTCTCTTAAGAGTCAAACAAGCAGGAAGAATCATGCACTGCTTTAAAAAGACTTTCACTGTAGCACAGGCCAGATTAAATCTCTTTGTGAGCTTGATGCAGTGTGTATTTTGGAGACCCCTAGATTAACACATTAGTTGCAGTGGTTGACATAATTTCATGAGTGGACTGAAAACCAGTAGCAGAACATACAGCTTGTGTTGGCCGACATTATATAATATGACAGTTCTCCAGGCTCAAGGACAATAATTTTATGATTAATTCTTTTCTTTAACATCATTAGGCTGCTGTAAATCACACAACAGTACACCCATGTGTTTTCAATATCAGAAGTTAATTAAACCTAATGGTTGGTACAGATGACTAATCTCAATCCAACTGAGCATCTCTGACAATTTATAGTATGTACTGGATCCAACATCATTCCCGGCTATGAAGACTAAAGAAATGTACACCATAAATTCAAGCAAAAGGGAAATCCCTGCAGTTAGTAAAAGGTTCATCAACAAGAACAGAAAATCTGAAGTAATACACGAAGACATTATCACTGTCTACTTAAGCAACTGCCTGTACTTATGTGCCGTATTGTTTTTAGTGATACTGTAAAAGTATGCTAGCATGTAACATATGTCTTCATATATTTTATCGCCCATTCAACAAACCTAACACACAAGAAATAAAAAAAATTGATAATCAGACATCATTAGGATGTAATAACAGAAAAATTAATGTCTGTATTGTACTAAAAAATTACTACTTACCTGTGTTTTTTCCTTAAGGACATAACGAACACACAAGAAATAAAAAAAATTGATAATCAGACATCATTAGGATGTAATAACAGAAAAATTAATGTCTGTATTGTACTAAAAAATTACTACTTACCTGTGTTTTTTCCTTAAGGACATAACGATTGTAGACAGCAGATCCAATATCACTACCAGCAAGGATAAAAAATACAAGAGCCTGCAGAATCGCAAACTTCATCTCATTCCAGTTCTGGCAAAAATACAAGACATACAATTAATCTATCTATTTTCAAACATACAAACTCACAAAGCAATATATTCACATTAACTGGTGTATAAATACTACTGAAGGTTTCTGAGACAAGTTTACTAACCATTATTATTGTGGCCACATGTGCTGTAATTAGAGCGTATACACCACCTGATGCACCTGCTAAGTAAACACTTGGATCAGACACAGAGGTCCCCAATGAACCAGCAATTACTCCAGCAAAATAAACTATCAGAACTCTCCATCCATGATGCACCATTTCTAATGGTATCCCAAGAAGTATCTGGACTAGAAGATTTGCAATCAAGTGGAATGGACTGAAAAGAAGACAATTATCCATTAGAGCAACCAGAACATATGAGGTAATTTTTAAAAAAATGAGTACTTTCTAGGCTGATTTTAACATGCAAATAGTGTATAATAATGTATGTGTGCGCTGGAAATAATAACCGTTGCCCACACAGGTGGGTGTATGTGGGTGTGGGTGTGGGGGGTGGGGAGTGGGGGGGTGGGGTGGAGGGGGGGCTGCATACAGACACGTAGAGTCAGAGAGGAGAGAGAGAGAGAGAGAGAGAGAGAGAGAGAGAGAGAGAGAGAAAAGCATAAACAGGTTCCATGCAACCTTAAAGCAACCTTCACATAATTACAGTGAAGCTGTTACTGCATGAATAATGTTCTAAGATACCAGGGAGTTTAAAGTTGAAGTGATTAGATGATAATGATGATGTTTGGTTTGTGGGGCACTCAACTGTGCAGTATCAGTGCCCGTACAAATTCCCAACCTTTTCTCAGACCAATCTCACCACTTTCATGACTGATGATGAAATGATGAGGACAACACAAAAACCCAGTCATCTCGAGGCAGGTGAAAATTCCTGACCCTGCTGGGAATCAAACCTGGGACCCCATGGCTCGGGAAGCGAAAACTCGACCGTGAGACCACGAGCTGCGGACTTTGAAGTGAATAGTACATCATAGTTGTGAACATAGAATATTTGATCATGTTAGTGCTGGTGAAATACATTTGAACTTCACAACCTTGCTTTCCAAGTTGTTGATATGTTAATTTGCTTTGCTGAGAGTGTTGTTTACTGCTGAAGAGTTTATTGATGTCATTGCATCACAGAAGCATCAGTCTGATTTGAAAGAAGGTACACTTCTTACTGTAAAGAATTTTCTTCCAAGACAGAAATGTTCTTTTGCTAATGCGGCATAAGACAGAACGCAGGTCAGTTTTGGAGATGCCCATCTCCAGAAGCAGTTCCCACATAGCATGTTTGGACAGCCCGTTGGCAAATTCGTAGCCTGGGATTCTGACGTGTCCTGTGGTCCACACAAACACCACTGAACAATGGGGCCATTCCAGGGTGTAGATGGACTCCTGAATGGATGCTACCAAAGGATGGCGAGGAAAGCACTGGTCAATAGCTTGGAGGCTGCTCAAGGAGTCAGTACACAGGAGAAATGACTCGCCATGGCATGAGCAGATGTGCTAAAGAGCATGAGATATGGCCACCAGCTCTGCAGTGAAAACACTGGAGTCATGTGACAAGGAGGGCTGTTCAGTATGTCCGCCATGAATATACACAAAGTCTATGTGTAAACCACTTCATGGCCACGGTACATGTTGAGAATCGATAGGAAGTGATAGTGAAGAGCCGCAGGGTTAATGGAGTCCTTAGGGCCATGCGAAAGGTACAGAAGAATATTCAGCATAGATGTACACCATGGAAGTGTATGTGAAGGGACCTCGAGGAGAAGTGGTAACGTGAAGGACTCCAGTTCAGACAGACGGGACTGGAAGTGAACCACAATCGTAAGCCCTGACCTGGGCCACAAATGCGAGAGATGAACCACCGTGGGTGGGAAAAGGAGATGGTAATTCGGATGCGCAGGAGAACTATGAACATGTGAAATGTAACTGGCGAGCAGTCGTGCACACCTAGCCTTCAATGGAGGGACTCCGGCCTCCACCAGGACACTGGTCACCGGACTCATTCTAAAAGCTTCAGTCACTAGGCAAACATGACAGTGGTGCACTGTGTCAAGTACACGCAATGCTGAGGGCACTGCCGAACTGTAAACCAGACTCCCATAGTCAAGGCGGCATTGAACAAGGGCTCTGCAGAGCTGCGGCAGCATGGAGCGATCTGCAACCCAGTTGGTGACGCTGAGGCAGCGGAGGACATTGAGGTGCTGCCAGCACTTTCACTTAAGCTGATGAAGGAGAGGTAGCCAAGTCAACTGGGCTTCAAAAACCAGTCCTAAGAATCGATATGTCTCCACTACAAAGTGGATCATCATTAAGGTAAAGTTCTGGTTCTGAATGAACGGTGCGATGCCGAAAGAAATGCATGACACGAGAATCCGTGGCTGAAAACTGAAAGCTGTGGGCTAGAGCCTGTGACTGCGCCTTGTGACTGGCTCCCTGTAGGCGCCACTCAGCAACACTATTCCTGGAGGAGCAGTAGGATATGCAGAAGTCATCCGCATACAGAGAAGAAGAGACCAACAGCCCTACAGCTACTGCTAGACCGTGAATACCAACCAAAAATAGAGACACACACAATACGGAGCCCTGTGGAATGCCATTCACCTGAATGTCAGGGGAACTATGGAAGGCACCGACTTGGACATGGAAAGTACAGAGTGACAGGAAATTTTGGATACTAATTGGGAGCGGGTCCCAGAGACCCGATTCATACAATGTGGCAAGGATATGATGTTGCCAGGTCATGTCGTACACTTTGCATAAGTCTAAGAAAACGGCAATCAGATGCTGGCGTCTGGAAAAGGCTGTTCGGATGGCAGACTCGAGGAACACAAGATTATCAGTGGTAGAGCGACCCTGGCAGAAGCCACTCTGACATGGAGCCAGTAAGTCACACAACACCAGGACCCAACCCAATCGCTGACACACCATATGTTCCAGCAGCTTGCAAAGAAAATTGGTGAGGCTGATGGGCCAGTAGCTATCCACATCAAGTGGGTCTTGACTGGGTTTGAGCCATTGTGACAGAAAGACGCCATCGCACCAGATCCGGTTGAAGGTGACGAGGTGATGTCGCTTGTAGTCAGACAAGAGATGTTTGATCATCTGATTGTGGATCCGATCTGGCCCAGGAGCTGTGTCGGGACAATGTGCAAGGGCGCTGAGGAGCAGCCATTCTATAAATGGGGCGTTATAGGGTTCACTGTGGCGTATTGTGAACAAGAGGACTTTCCTTTCCATCCGCCGTTTGAGGACGCGATTGGCTGGGGGAGAGTTCTCTGATGCAGAGGCTCCAGCATAGTGCTCAGCAATGTGCTCGGCAATCGCGTTTTCGTCGGTAGAGAACATGTTATTGATGTTAATGCCAGGGACACCTGTTGGGATCTGGTACCCAAAAAGATGTCTGATCTTCGTCCAGACTTGGGAAGGTGATGTATGGCACTCAATGGTTGACACATACTTCTCGCAACACTCCTGTGTTTCCATCGTGTTACAAGCTGGCGAATGTGGACACAGTGCTGCTTAAAGGCTATTACGTGCTGTAGGGAAGGGTGCCACTTATATCACTGTAGAGCTCGCCGATGCTCTTTAATTCCCTCAGTGTCTTCTGGTGACCACCAAGGGACTGTCTTTCGCCGGGGGCACCCTAAAGAACGAGGGATCGCTTTTTCCGCTGCAGAAACGATCGTTGTAGTGACTTGCCCAATGACAACATCGATGGCATGATGTTGGGGAGTTTCAGTGGTGACAGCAAAGGTGAAGGCTTCCCACTCTGTCTTGTTTAAACCCCATCTGGGTAGGCATCTGTGGGCATGACACCAGGGAGTGACAGGAAGATGGGGAAATGGTCACTACAACACAGGTTGTCATGTGCTCTCCAGTGGATAGATGGGAAAAGTTCAAGACTGCAAACCAATAGATCAATGGCCGAATAAGTGCCAAGGGGGCACCTGTATTTAACAGGCAGAGGTCGAGTTGTGACAGTAAATTTTCGACCTCCCTACCTCAGCCAGTAAGCATGGTGCCACCCCACAAGGGGTGAAAGGTTTAGGAAGTTGATTAATCAGTGCAGCCAATATGTTCAGGAGTTCTGCACCATCCAGAGGAAAATATACATTGCAGACAGCTATTTCCTGTGTCGTCCTTATCCTGACAGCCACAGCTTCAAGAGGGGTTTGAAGGGGCACAAGTTTACTACAAACTGAGTTCAGGACATAGACGCGAACTCCACCTGACGCACTATTATAGTCAGCACAGTTCCTGTAATATCCCTTATAGCTGCGGAGGGCAGGGGTCCGAATTTCCGGGAACCAGGTTTCCTGGACGGCAATGCAGAAAGCAAGTGTAAAGCTTAACAGTTGCCATAGCTCAGCCAGGTGGTGGAAAAAACCACCACAGTTCCACTGGAGGATTATGATCTTGAGACTGGAAAGGCATGAAACTCTCAATGAGGCAGTCTACACCTCAGGGTCACCTGCTGCCACCAGATGAGTACCCGTGCGATCGACATCCATTGTGCCTGAGGGTCCAGTGAGATCTAGGTCCTCAGCAGATGCCAGAATCTGCACCTCATCCTCAGACACAGAGCTCGTAGGTATTGGTGGTGTGGGTGCCACCGCAGTGCCTTGGTTCTTGGGGGTCTTTTTCTTTTTTAGGTTTCTCTCACTGATGCTTAGGTTTGTCCGGCTGCGAGGGCTTCACTGATTCTATCTCAGGAACTGAGGAGGACCATGAAGCCCTACAACCATCTAACCATGGTTGCTTCAGCCACTGGCGGGTCTCAGCTTTGCCACTGGTAGGAACCTGGGAAGGGAGTGATGCAAGGGATCCCTTCCAGGCAAGAGGAGCCAAAAAAGACTTACGCTACTCCAGCTGAGAAGTGGGGACCAAAGTCCTGGATAGTTGAGGGGGGGGGGGGGGGCGTTGCTCCTGAAGTAGGTTGTGCAGAAGCAACAGGGAGGGAGGTGCCCCCCACCATCAAGGGGACAGGTGGAGTCTGACAGCTCAGAGAGGCAACTGTACACGGCGAAACGGAAGATGGTAGAACCATTGTTGTAGCAGCGGTGTAGGTTGACGTCATATGCATAGGATGTAGCCTCTCATATTTTCTCTTAGCCTCAGTGTAGGTTAGTCGGTCCAGGATCTTGTATTCCAGTATTTTTCTTTCTTTCTGGAGAAACCTGCAGTCTGGCGAGCAAGGTGAATGGTGCTCTCCGCAGTTGACACAGATGGGAGGCGGGGCACAAGGAGTATTGGGATGTGAAGGACGTCCACAATCCTGACAGGTGACTCTGGAAGAACAGCGGGAAGACATTGATCGAACTTCCAACACTTAAAACACCGAATTGGGGGAGGGATATACGGCTTTACATCACAGTGCTAGATCATCACCTTGACTTTCTTGGGTAATGTGTAAATGAAGGCATCAGTGGCAACCTGATTATCCCTCAGACCCCAGTGGACGCACAAGACAAAATGGACACCTCACCACTCTAAATTGGTGTGCAGCTCATCATCAGACTGCAAAAGAAGGCCCTTGTGACATATGAAACCCTGGACTGTATTTAAGATCTTATGGGGCATGATGGGAACAGAAAAATCCCCCAGCTTGTCACAGGTGAGTAGTGCCCGTGGCTGGGCAGAAGATGCTGTTTTGATCAAGACCGACCCTGACCGCATTTTGGACAAGCCCTCCACCTTCCCAAACTTGTCCTCTAAATGCTCCACAAAAAACTGAGGTTTCATTGACAAGAAAGATTCCCCATCAACTCTCGTACATAAAAGGTACCGGGGTGAATAAGATTCGCTGCCATCCTTAGCCTGGCATTCCTCCCATGCTGTGGCCAGAGGGGGGAAGGGGGGGGGGACGATTTAGAGTCGTGTTTTTTAGCATTGAAGTCAGACTTGGACTGCTTAGAGACTGCTGGTGTTTGACCACCAGCAAGAGATGACATACTACGCTTCAAGACGTGTCATTCACCCTGATGCCACCAACTCCGGCCAGGGGCCCTCCCCAAGGGTGCCACCCAGCCACAGCAAAGGCCACCTGGCAGTATGGCCATTGCTGGGAGTCCCAATGCCCCAGGGTGACAGGCATACCTGGGGAGTTAACGGTGCAGGCATCAGCAGAGCAATCCGTGAGTGGTCAAGGGGCTACACCCAACAGGGTACACGGCAGCCCCACCACGATGGACTGGCTACCATGCTGGACATCAGGCGCAAACGAGCTAAGAGGTCCATTATCGTTGACAGTGCATAAAGTGATAATGCACAGAGGATGGAGGAAAATGCACCCAGGAGGGTGACCTCGTCCAACAGCTGGAGGACGAGCGGAAGTGCAGATCCACATCGACGAAGGACATAAGAGGTCTCAGCACATGACGGACACTATGCACCGTGTAAGGCGCCCTAACTCAATTGGCTCATTCTTCGGGTAAATTTTGAAAATGGAGATTAAATCCTACAGGGGACCATCACATAAAGGCCTCTTACGACAGGCAGGAATACCTCGGGCCTATTCTAACCCACAGGGGGAGGCGGGGGGGGGGGGGGGGGGGGTGTATTCTATACCACTACTGGTCATTCCCTTTCCTGTGCCACTTGCGAATAGAGTGAGAGGTAAAACAACTGTCTACATGCCTCTGTACAAGTCCTTATTTCTTCTATCTTATCTTTGTGGTGCTTGCATGCAATGTAAGTTGGTGGCAGTAGAATCTTTCCGCAGTCAGCTTCAAATGCTGGATCTTTAAATTTTCTTAATAGTCCTTCTCAAAAAAGAACTTTGCCTTACCTCCAGGGATTCCCATTTGGGCTCCAGAAGCATTTCTGTAACACGTGTTGTTCAGACCTACTGGTAACAAATCTAGTAGCCTGCCTCTGAATTGCTTCCATGTCTTCCTTCAATACAACCCGATATGGATCCCAAACATTCGAGCAGTATTCAAGAATAGGTTGCACCAGTGTACTATATGTAGTCTCCTTTACAGGTGAACCATTCTTTCTTAAAATTGTCCCAGTAAGTTGAAATTGACTATTAGCCTTCCCTACCACAATTGTCACATGCCCATTCCATTCCACATTACTCTGCAACATTACGCCCAGATGTTCACACAACTTGACTGTGTTATGCAGGACACTAGTAATATTCTATCCAAACACTACAAGTTTGTTCTTCCTACTCATCTGCATTAACTTAAATCTTTCCACATTCACAACTAGCTGACATTCATCACACCAACTAGGAATTTTGTCCAAGTCATCTTGTATCTTCCCACAGCCAGTCAACTTCAACACCTTACCACACATTACAGCACCATCAGCAAACAAGTGCAGATTGCTGTGCACCCCACTGCCAAATCCGTTATGTATACAGAGAACAACAGTGGTCCTATCACACTTTCTCTGGGTACTCCTGAGGATGCCCTCGTCTCTGATGAACACTCACTGTTGAAGACAACATACTGCGTTCTATTACTTAAGAAGTCTTCATGCCACTCACATATCTATGAACTTATTCCTTCATTAACAGCCTGCAATGGGGCACTGTGTCAAATGCTTTCCAGAAATTTAGAAATTGGAATCTGCCTGTTGCCGTTCATTCATAGTTCGCAGTGTGTCATGTGAGAAACGGGCAACCTGAGTTTCGCCCAAGTGATGCTTTCTAAAACCATGCTGATTCATGAATAAAAGCTTCTCAGTCTCAAGAAAGTTTTAATAAATTCGAACTGAAAATGTGTTAAACACTCGCCTTTGAAAACTACCAGGTTGGGTCAGAATACCAACCTATAGTTGGATTATGCAGAGACCAGACACTTCTCTCCACTTGTTTGTGTGCTGGAGGAGGAGAACTGTTTTCACAACAGACGCTGTTGATCACAATAACAACCAGCACTTGCTGACAGCCAAATCAATTTGGTAATGGCCTGTTTGGAATTGAAGAACATGGGATTTGATAATATTTTACTAGTTTTGGTTTTGACGCTTTTACAACTATTCACCGAGTTGCAAAATTATTGACTATTACTAATTACACCCACTATCACATATTACAGTTACTGTTACCTATAATTAAACTTGACTGTATTTGATTCTGAATTGGTGAGGGCAAAGAAATACCTAAGCCAGTCACTGTAGGATGTTTTGGTGTTTAGGTTTAACATAGTCATTAACTGTATTATTACACTGGTTTTCATAGTGACTAAATGTTATTTTCTGCTTAGTTAAATTACTATTTTTAAAAACTTCCACTTTAAATTCTGATCAAAGCAATGCAGATCAGTGGTATTACAAGTTAAACAAGAAGTCAAAAATATTGAAACAAACAGTTTATGGGAGGATCAGAGCACGAGTTTGTGAGCTGTCACTTTAGTATACTTCTCTCATAATTATTACAGTCCAGAGAGATCCATTACAAAAATCTCAGGTATTTATATGGTGTACAGCTTATTGAGATCAATACGAATTTCTCAAGAGATGCTGTCAGGAAAATTGGCTGTAAATATTATTTTGATGTCACAATTTGCATTCAGTAGTTAACTTTCCAAGATATATGCAGCAGGAACCTGATTGAGAACATTTACATACACAGCACTCAAGGCTGCATAATTAGGGATTCACCTATTGTTGATGCACTATCTGACCACAGCATACAACTAGTGAAAAGGACAATGTAGAACCACACAGTTATTAAACATATTCACATAATGCAAATATATTAATGATTTCAGGATACAGTGTTTTAGGGATTAGATAAAATAGGTGTATATTAGGTACTAATGTGAAATTCAAAGTATTTTGACCCCTGGTATTTTGAAGTACCTCTCCTAAAAAAAAAAGCGGACGGGGAGGGGGGGGGGGGGGGGTTGCCATTAAACAAAAAAAGAAAGAATGACGTCAGCCACACAACTAAAGTGATTAAAATATCACATAAAAGAAAATGGAAATTTGTATAAAGACTTTAAAAAGTAAATATCCTGTATTATTTCTACTCTACAAAATGTAATGTATTACTTTCCAAAACTATTTAAATGTATTACTTTCCAAGAATGTATACATCATTACATAAATTAATAATAAAGATAACAAATAAAACATGACATACAGTGAAATGAGACAAAGGACAATCAGTCAGTGCACAAGATACTATCACAAACTGAAAGACTATGGTGTGACCAATAATTTGCAAGCTGCTTTTACCAAAATATAAGAGAAGATATTATAGAGTAGTGTCAAAATAAAATAGAAGCAATTTACTTTGTGCATCACAATCGGGATTCTGTAACAACTGTATGATTGAATTCAATTTCTATATTTAACCACCAAATATTAAATGCCTACTCAATCTGTAATCTGTCCAACATCAAGACTTATAGAATTTATCACTGTAAAAACAAATGTTTTGAATCACACTTAACAAAAGAACAAAAACATTTACACTGAATAACTGTTACAATGCTGGAGTGAGACAATTTTAGTGACTGGGGAGAAATTACAAAGGGAAATCCACAAGCTTCAATTTTAGGTCCTGTCCCATTCCTAATATATGTGAATAACCAACCACTTTAAATATATGATGCAGATTAGAACTTTTTGCAAAGGATACAAGCTTTATAACTAATCCAATTGGGAGAAAGTAACGAAAAACATTCTTAGCAATTTTTCCATAGAGTTTTTGAGTGGATGGAATAGCACTGAAAGTAAGTAGTTCAACAAATGGCCACAAAAAACTGATTAATTACTTGCACAATAACACAAAAGTCTGAAAGATGTTAAAGTAATTTTAAATTTAGTCATAAATCCTTTCTTTTGCCAACATCATCTATTCCACATATGAATTTTTATTTAAAATCAAGTAGCCTACGTGGCTTTAAAAATTAAAAAATAAAGATATGTTTTTAGAAAACCTTCAAACCCATCTCATTTCCAGCCATGAACAATATGTTTCCACCGAGTAAATGGCACATTAGAGATGAATATCAAAGAGAACTGCACAATACTGGCTAACCACTTCCTACATATATTCAACTGTGAATCACCAAAAGGAAGACTGCACATTGAAAACACTTAACAAATCCAGTTTCAGAACCTCGAACAATACTGGAAACAGCAAATATCAGATCACTTAAAAATAAAAACACTTGTGCTGAAGGTAGCACTGCCACTGAAATGTGAAAGTTAGGAGCAGGTCTCAGGAAAGGTCAACTGAACACACAACAGATGTGGGATCTGAAGAGAATATTTAAGATCTTCCAATGTCCTCGCACAATTGTCACCCTTGTGATCTTTAAGATGATCTATCACTCAACAGACAGTGTTCTGACACTCCAAAAGAGCTCAAAGTGGACAGAAAGACCAGACAACACATCTACCAAACTCCTACAAATACAGAATCAAAAGAATAAACACTAGAAATTCTGAATGCAAAATAAATGTGAAATACTTAGACTTTGCTGGTGACTTTAATATCTTTCAATGCAAATAAAAAAGTTGTGGATGTGAAGAAGTGACTTGGAGATGTGAATTCAATTTCTTTTATCTGCACAAACTTCTATCTACAAGCATCACAGCTTAAAGTTTACTGTGCCATTTTATTAATGGAAAATATTCCATGACATGGGTACCCAGGCAAGCTGCTACAATTGACTACTGCTGGAGATAGAGGCGGGCAGACATTACAAACTTCATCCATCAACAGGATGGATTCCATCCCTCTTCTGCCTACATTCATGAGATCTGAAACTCTGCACTAAAATACTTTTGCATCAGTCTTATGCTGGAAGTAAGAGTTCAACAATTATTGTCACATTCTTCACATTAACTAAACTTAGTCCCACGTGACTGTGTGTGCGTGCAGGCAGGACATGGGAGAGGGGAGGGTCATTGGTTGAGTGTCATATTTGCAAAATTGGCACTTAAGGGACAGAAATGAGCATTTGTAAAAAGAAACAGAGTTTCTCTGGATGACTGCAAAGCTTAATGTATTGTCCAAAAACACAATTAGGATACATACACAAAACTACTTAAATCATTTGTAATGACCCTATATTCTGAAAAGCATAGCAATACAAGTATTGAATCCAGCAAATAACTAAGTAGCACTAAATGTTAAAAATGGAATTGAAAAAGAAGTACTAAGATAACTATTACTTCTGGGAATACTTACCGAACATGAACAAACATGTAAGTCAGGTAGCGCCAGGCTTCGTATCGTTTATGTGGATCATACATAAGTGCCACTGCAGCAGGACCGTCTGCTGCTGTTGTTCCCATAGTAACAACATCAAACAGGAATGTAATCACCTGAAGACAGATAAAACATAAAATTACTGTGTAGGAAAGTCTTCATATTCAACATCTCTCCTACTAATGTTTGCCTTTTCTTACAGAAAAAAAAAGAAAGAAGAGAAAAAAGAGTATCTACTTATTTTATTTGATCTCCCACAAATTGTTCTTTTCCCTAGGCATATACACCTCCATCATTTGTATTTCTCAAAACAACTGAAATCTTTGGGCATCAACAAAAAGACTGCTATATACTGAATACTATGAAACAAACAACAACAAGAAAGAACAATTTCTATGACCAAATGAGAATTACCACAGGACATACATTTCAACTAAGATGCTAATGCCACACCTAACATGGAATTGATGTTTGGTTTGTGGGGCACTCAACTGCGAGGTCATCAGCGCCTGCACAAAGTCCCAGTTTTTATACAGTCCAATATTTTACACAGCCCAATCTAGCCACTGTCTCACATGATTATGATGAAATGATGAGGACAATATAAACACTCCATCCCCTCAGCAGAGAAAATCCCCAACCTGGCTGGAAATCGAACCCAGAGGCAGCAACGCTAGCCACTAGGCCATAAGCAGTGGACACCACACCCAACATGACTTGGCGAAATGGGATGCGCGTGCATGCCGTGTGTGTGTGTCCTTAAAAACAAGACAGATTTAATGCACTATCCCACATGTGATGGGCATAGTTCCCACTTTCACACAGGCATTTGCTTCGCACAATTCTACACCATCACAAAATATTTACTTTTATAGAAAAATTTCACTAATCTGAAACTGCTTAACTGATTGTATGATGGATGTTAGTATAGCCTAGTATTACAACTTCCTGACAGACTGAAACTGTGTAAAAGCCTGGCACTCAAGTCTGAAAGAATGCCTTTTATACGCAATCCTCACACCCACCAAGCTATCAAAGCATAACTCATGACCCACCATCACAGCTTCACTTCTGCCAGCTCCTCTTCCCTATTTTCCAGTCCTCCTGCCCCCCCCCCCCCCACACACACACACAAGCTTGTTGAATGTATGCCCTATACAAGCTGTAGGTGTTCATTATGTTTAATTATTGTAGTCATCAATTTAAATTATTTTCAGTCATCCAAAAAGTTTATAATCATTTTATTAGTTTATAGAAATTTCTCTCTCTCTCTCTCTCTCTCTCTCTCTCTCTCTCTCTCTCTAAAACACACACACACACACACACACACACACACACACACACACACACACACACAAACTTGCCAACTCCCTCATTGCAAAATTCAACACATTTGGTTTTCGGATTAACTTCAACACCTGTAGTATGAAAACAATTGAGTGCAGTAAGTAGCTGAATACATCTGTGGGACACATGGTACTCATGTGCAGTACAAAGAAAATGTTGGCAATATATAATCATTTTAAGTTGGAGATAGCCAATGTAAGAGGGGGTAGACAGTGACAAACTGATATCATCTATACAACTGAAAACTGCTCACATTTTCTGGATGACCATTACATGACTTTCTATGCGTGCTGTGTATCGACGTTCACTCAGATGAAATAATTATTAATGATTTAGTATGAAGTACTAAATCTTGGCTGAGGTGACAAACAAATATGTAACACATCACCAAGATATGATAATTTTATTTGCAATGCTCTGAAAACTACTGATTTACATTACGAACATAGACTTATTTGTACCCATTATTGAATGCATATCATGTTATTGTTACATTATTGGTTACTGGGAATCAGCTGTTGTTGCAGCTGCCCCACCATCTTAAAACCCCATCATAGGTCACAGCAGTTATCAATATTTACTTTTAGTTACATCCATCAATTGCCCTCAAAGTTTTACATCGTAAATAGCAAGATACTACAGAAATTTCCACTATGTTCACACACTATCTACAGGAAGTTCACTGTATTTGTTGGCATGTTACTCCAAAGACTGATATTTCTTTAAAACCTGTCACTAATAAATATGTCAAATCTGTGATACACTTTAATGATGATGTAGGTAGCAGTATTTAAATTTATATGATTTTCAGCACTATCTGTAATGTTGCAACACACTATTATTCTAAAGTCCAGTGTTTGTGAAAATAATTTTCACAAGTGATAAAGAAAATGTTGCCTTCTTAAGAACATTCATGGAGTGAAAAGCATGTTGTTGAAAGATTGCCCAAAATCTAACATATTGGAACAGTTATAGTTCATCCAAAAGCATTAATGTTGGGCTACATAGTTCTCACATGGAATGCTGTGACTGATATGAGGATTTCTTGGTACTAAGGATATGGGTTGGTCGTCAAAGTAGGTGTCGTCAAAGATTCAGACCTGCCGCAGGGATGCTAAGTGTTCATGCTGAATAATATGGTATTGTGTGAAATAACAGCTGCGGTTCTCCAATAATGTTATGCAGTATGGCTCAGTATGAAACAGGAGGCATTCCTCCTCCTACAATTCTGCCCTCAGTCTGGTACTGTCACACTGCTCTAAAGATGGGAATAGAATTCTCACTCTCTCAAAGAAAGCATAAATGCCTGTTCAACTGTTGTTTTCCCATCAACTAGTATGAAGTAAAAGAAATCGCTCAGGTCTTGCATTCATCAGAGTGCCATATGAAGGGGTACTCTTAAATTGTAAAAAAGGGTACAGTAGAAAAATAAACAAGTCTACATGTAATTAAAAACAGAGTGGAAGGGGGATGACTAAGGCGGCTGGCAGACGAGGTAGGGTATAGGGCCACCTTAACTCAGCATGCAGTGGGAAGCACCCCAGATACAACAACTGCATCCTGATTGCAGCTTAAAATATTAGATCCAAGAATAAAAAGCATTTTCTTGGAGCAGACGAACAATCAGAAAGACAATTATTGCTGTCATGATAGTCATGCAAGGAGACACTTGAAGTAATGGCTTTGATATCATAGGTTTGCTCAGTATTTTTACATTTTAATTTTTTATTTCACATTCACTGAATGTTTGTAACAGGTCTACACTCTTGTTTTACTTGTTCAACTTTGTCAGTTGAATAAAATTGGGAAACAGAGGGAACTACACGTCCTGCAATTTCTTATTTTTTTAATCTGGACTGACAATTGGACTCTCGAAAACAAAGCCTACACACAACATACAATTTAGAGTTTACATTGGGTGTGAAATCTGTTCTTGATACTGCTTTAAGATATTGTTCTTGAGACATGTTTGGCTGGGAAATTTTTAAAATGAAGCTCTTTTCAATTTAACACTTAGGCTCGTGCAAAGAGACAAACAGCAACATGCCACTGCTATTGGTAAACTGAAACCTATAACATGATGTTACTGCGTTAACATAATGTATGACAAGACCATAAGAAATAAATAATTCGAGTACAAAATTAAAAATGGAGTGTGAAACACAAACTAATATCAGGTTTATGCAGGCCTTGTGATGGTTTCCTATAGTAAACTGATACAATTACATACCTTCTCATAATGAAACAAATCTACAGTAATTCCTTTATCACACCTAAATATATTCTCACAAATCTAGACAGAAAAAAAGTGATAAAGGACAGTGTTACCCCCCATTTGTACGCTGTTTCTATAGTGCATCCAGTGTGGGTATACTGCACACTATTAGCACCACAGCACCCAATGTAGTAACTCCAAGATGTTCATTGAATAGCATGCACACTGACTGAAGTGAGAAGGCCAGAAGAATAGTAGCAAGTGATGCACTAGGAAGTGGGCCACAAGGTGTTCAGCAAGAATCCATGCATCAGCAGAAATAACACAATGAAGGAGGAGGCTCAGAACAGTTATTTATCTTAGGCAGCCCAGTAGATCCCAGAGCTGGCCCCACACCTGGGATGAAGAGGTGCACGGTAAACACGAGGGGATGCAACACTCACTGCAACACTTCTTACTGCATTTGCTGGGCAGTGAGCCTGTCCAGTGGCCCACTTAAGAGTGACGAGGGCAGTCTGCAAAGGATGTGGCTTAAGATGTTGCACAGTTACAAAAACTACTGTTTAGCACTCATTGCAGTGAGGCCACAGGATTCGAGGAAAAGATCAACAGCTGAAAAGCTGCAACGGGCTGTACTAAAGGGAATTGGGGTACCTACGAAGATCAGGTACAGAAAGAAGTTAGGCACACATAAGGTCCCTACAAAACAACAGGGTACTTCACCACAGGTGGTCAGCACACTGAAATCCCAAAGATGAAAAAGGCAGGGGGCAGAGACTTGTTGATGAAGATATCAATGAAGATGGCCATTTCCACATCAGTAACTGTGCTACTCAGAAGGGATCCCTGTCACCATTTGATGCTAGAGGTTGATGTTGTTCTCTGGCCAGGATGCGGGGAGTCGAGGTCCCCAGGTACAGTGCTGAGGAAGCACACAATTTAGTTACACACCTAACAGAGAGCAACACTTAATGAATGGAGAGAAGCAGTATTTAAGTACAAGAGGAACTGTTAATGCCTTGTCCAAGGTAGTGACAAAATTCGGACCCACTGGGAAAGTATATAACTGATCTTAGTTTTCCTGGGCTTCAAAATGTGAAAAGTGATCAGAAACCCTAAGTTTGTGGGCTTTCCATTCCATACTAAGGCAGCAAATTTCAGGGATTGGAAATATGTGGGAGGGAGTGGGGCTGTCACCAGAATCCACAATTGACACTGAATTATCATTGCTCACATGATGAGTTTTCACGACGTAACCAAACAGCCACCACAAAGTGGGTTATTCATACAATGAGGAAAATATACTCAAAGTATTGGCATTTAAAGCATTGCATTGGGGTTAAGAAACAGTGCTTGCCATCATGGTCACTGACTGGTGACTTGGATTTTTTAACTGACAGAGATAACCACCACGATTCCACCTACTCTGGCCAAGGACTCTCCCCATTGGCACCACTGAGCCACAGCAGAGACCATCTGGCGTGGTGCTACTGCTTCAAAATTACAGTGCCCAGAAAAGACAGATACCTAATCCTTGGCAGGCGTGGAGAGGTAACAGCTCTGACATCAACAGTGAGATCCCTATGTAGAGAGGGGCTACCACCATGCAAGTACTTTACACCCTACCACATGGACTGACTACCACACAGGGCTTTGGGCAGCCTGCCCCACGCAGCCCACATGCCTGAAATTTTTTTGAAAAGATGGAGGGCTCAACTTTGTGGGGACCAAACAAGAGTTAAACAAAACAAATGTGAAGTTTTAAGAAAATAAATAAATAAAGTGACTGAATCCACAATTGGTGTCCTGGTAGACAAGCCTGGTTGTGAAGGAATCCATCATCCAGACCAAGTCTGAGAAAACATATGGTCTGAGGTAAAGATAGCAGCACAGAAAAGAAAGAAGTACTGAAAGTGATCATGGTGCCATCCTCGCATGCACACACCCTCAAAACAATTGTTAGCCCCTTGGTTGGCTAACCTGCAGAGCAACTTTTCTGTCTACTCAATTAACTCTTTGGCACTAAATATATAATACATTTGGTATGAACTGTCAACAGCACTGTTCAAATAAAAAACATTACTAACATAGAAAATCTCTGTATGCCACTTTTGCTCTGTTTAATGCCCCATATTTAATCTGAAATACCAGTCTGAATTTGACTTACTAGTAATACAAGGGCTCTTTTTCTAAAACACTGTATATTTCTATTTTATTACCACATTGCATCATCATGTACAGACTCGTAGCAAGTGAAACCTATTGGTTTTCATTTCTGCATCTACATCTACACTCTGCAAACCACTGTGAGGAGTTGGCACAGGGTATTTCTCATTGAACTAGTTATTAGGGTTTCTTTCTGTTCCATTCACATATGGAGCAGGAGAAGAATGACTGACTGAATGCCTCTGGCATGCAGTAATTATTCTAATCTTATCCCCATGATCCCTATGTGAGCAGGCGACTGATGACCTCAGAAGTTAAGTCGCATAGTGCTCAGAGCAGCCATTTGAACCTATGTGAGCAATACGTAAGGGTCTGTAGTATATTCCCAGAGTCATCATTTAAAGCCGGTTCTTGAAACTTTGTTAACAGACTTTCTCAGAATAGTTTATGTCTGTCTTCAATGGTTTCCCAGTTCAGTTTCTTCCATACCTCTATGACATTCTCCAACAAATCAAACAAACCTGTGACCATTCATGCTGCTCTTCTATGTATACATTCAATATGCTCCTCACACACTTGCGCAGTATTCTAAAGCCGATCACACAAGTGATTTTTACACAATCTCCTTTACAGACGGATTGCACTTCTCCAGTATTCAACCAATAAACTGAATTCTATCACCCACTTTACCCATGACTGGGCCTGTGTGTTCATTCCATTTCATGCCCCTACAAAGTGTTACACCCAGGTATTTGTACAAGTTGGCCGATTCCAACAGTGATATTGATATCATAGTCATAGGATACTATGTCTTTTATCATTTTGTGAAGTGAACACACTTCCCTGGGGTACTCCCGTAGCTGCTTCTACATCTGACGACGACACACTATCCAAGATAACAGGCTACATCCTGCCTACCAAAAGGTTCTCAGTATCACTTGATACTCCATATGATGTACTTTTGACACTAAGCGTAGGTGTGGCACTGAGTGGGCATGTTGAATATTACATAACTGACGTTTTTGAAATCCATACTGATTGGCTTTGTGGTAGTCATTCTGTCCCAGATACCTTATTATGTTTGAACTCAGAATATGCACTAAGATTCTACAACAAATTGACATCAAGGATACTGGGCAGTTGTTTTGTGGATCACTTCTACTACCGTTCTTGTAGATAGGTGTGAACTGTGCTTTTTTCTGAGAACTGGGTATGGTTTTCTGTTCAAGGGATCTACGGTAAATTATAGATAGAAGAGGGGCAAGCTCAGCCACAAATTCAGTATATAATCTGATACGGATCCCATCGGGTGCTGGAGCTTTTTTCAATTTTAATGACATCAGCTTTCTCAACACGACAGATACTAATTCTTATACTGCTCATCTTTTCAGAGATACGAGGTATAAACAGGGATAGTTCTCCTGTATTTTCCTTTCTAAAGGACCATTTGAAAACAGAGTTAAGGATTTCAGCTTTTGCTTTGCTTCACTCTGCTCCACCATATTTATAATGAGGCAGCTAGCACAGTATGCAGACAAACAACTTCCGTGCACAGTACACCTTGGACTCTTCAAACCATACCTGCAGAATGGAGTGATAGTGTGAAGAAACTCAAACATTCAAGAAATAAAAAGGACGTTCACATTAAAAAAAATAAAAAAAAATAAAAAATTAAAAAAAAGTCAGAATCATATTAAGAAGAAAGACTTCTGAACATGCAGAAACTGCTTCAAAAGATTAGGCATCTCAACTTTTACCTCCTTGTACATATATAAAACTACACTATATGTCACAAAAGAGAGTGCAGAGTGGACTACAAATGCTAGTGTACACACCCACAACACATGGAGGAAGAATGACATACAAAGCATACCCCACCGACTGACAATGCTTGAAAAAGGACCCCAGTCTCAGGTATCAAATTACTAAGAAGTTTGCCTGAAAAACTGCATGCCAACATACATGACACTAATTTTTCAAAGAACCTAAAAAACTATCTGGTGAAAAGGAATTTTACAGTGTTGATGAGTACTGCTAACATTAAATTTGTAAATGATGTTAATTATAACCAATGATGTTAGAACAATTAAGAAGTACGTTCCTGGTCATCTTTTCATGACAGTTAAACTTTAAACCACCTTCTACATGTTTTGATAAAAGCATGTAAGCCATTAGAAGATGAACATACCAATCCAAATATGGGAACACAGCTATTTTAATAAAGTAAATCAAAATCAAATTGTAGCTGATCCTAGTGTGTACAATCAATGCTCTGTAAATTAATGGGCTGGCATACAATATTAATACTAAGCTCAGCCTTTTTTTGCATGTGCTGCAGTTATCTATAATGAAGTACTATCTGAAGATAGAAAAAAGAAAACTATGCAAATATTCTATCAGAACTTCGTAAGGTTTCAAAGTGCTATAGTTGGCAACTTGCTCTAAATGTTCTAAATGTTACAAAACACTCAAACATGCTACCCTATGAATACAATATCAATTACTCAAAACTGGAATTAGTCAACTCGTAAAAATAACTGGTTGAAACAGTTTGTTTGGATATGGAATGGAATGATCATATAGGATCAGTCATAGGTGAAATAAGTGTCAGACTTAAGTTCCATGGTAGGAAAGTCATAAAATAGTCAGTCAGTGAGTCTACAAAGAAGACTATCTGCAAAACTCTCAAGTGTGAGAGACCCATGTCAAATGCGACTAACAGTAGATATAAACATAACCACCAAGGCCAGACCAAGCTGTAACAGGCTTTTTGCCTCATGGAAAAGCTTCCACAAAATGCTGAAAAGCAAGGACTGGCAAATGCTTGAAGATAACTATCAACTGTATTGCAAGAGCTACTTACAAAGTTTTGAGAACCAGTAATTGAATGAGGAAGATCCCGAAGCTCCTACGATCGTTCCCATAGGGACCAGGCATACACAACTGACTGATTAGAGTGAGTGGAGAGGCATTTATAAGCAATCTTTCTTCTTGTGTTCCATATGTGAATGGAACAGGAAGA
The DNA here is from genome assembly GCF_023864345.2 of Schistocerca serialis cubense. Classification (NCBI taxonomy): domain Eukaryota; kingdom Metazoa; phylum Arthropoda; class Insecta; order Orthoptera; family Acrididae; genus Schistocerca; species Schistocerca serialis. Next base: position 212,453,427 of record NC_064646.1, on the reverse strand, counting down.
AACTCTAATATGTGGTGCAACATTATGAATAGGATAGATTGCTACTCAACATATAGTGGATGTGGTTGGGATAAGGAAGATGCTGGGATGGAGAGGGGGAGGGATGGTAGGGTAGGGGTGGAGGACAGTAAAGTGCTACTTGTGGGAGCATACAGAGACATAGTGGGGACAGGGTAGGGCACTGGGGGTAGGGACAGTAGAGTGCTGCTTGTTGGAGCAAGAGACATAGTGCAGACAGGATAGGGCAACTAGGTGCAGTCAGAAGGTTAGATTTTGGGTGGGAGAGGGTGGGGAGGATGGGAGAAGGGAGTAGAAAAGAAGAGAAGTTCAGAGATTATGTGTGTATTTGTGGAACAGAACACTGTATAGGGCTGGAGTGGGAGCAGGGAAGGGGATAGGTGGGTGAAGGACAATGAATAACAAAGGTTGAGGTGGTTAGGAAGGATTTCTCTAGACGGCCAATGAATATGTTGGCAGAGGATAGTGCCATGCGGGTACCCATTGCTGTACCCCGTATTTCTTTGTAGGTGATGCCTTCAAAGGTAAGGTGATATTGGTGGTGAAATGGGACTACCTTCCCATTCCTATCTGAAATTCCTTCCTCATGTCAACATTCTCTGAAGAGCTCATTTTAGCTTGAACTTCTAACTTTCTGGACTTTATACTGTTATGTCTATATCTAGTTCCAGTAGTAAACTGCCCTTTAAAAAATTAGTACAATTGAGTTTACTATTTCAGATTAAATTTCACATTAATACATTACCTGATTTATATTAGTAGTAGTAAACTGCCCTTTACAAATGAGTTTACTGTTTGTTACCTGATTTATATTAGCAACTAAGGGGAGTAAGCCATTTCTTAGTAATTCAGCTTCGAAATTTTGTTATGTGAACTGTGGAGTCATGTAGCACCACAAATTCTTGACTATTTTCTCCTTTCCTATTTCTGAAAAGCTACTATATTTATTCATTATGATTATTTAAAATGATAGCTCTCCTTGAGAGCTATCACAGACACCAATAACAATATCTTATTCAAAGTAATTTGTTCATAATTAACTAAAATGCAATTTAAATTTCTGTACTGTAACACTCACTGAAAGTGTATATGAAATTAAATACACTCTTCCAAACTGCATATCAGAACATGTAGGGCAATATGTGGCCCACTTTTTGGTGCAAGTAACGAAAATCATCTAATGACTTTCCCCTAATTGTTATTTCATAAATCTTACATTTAACAATGTATTCAATTGTTTAATCAAACAATGGAAAATCCAGGATGGAATATAACAATACCAGAGAAGGAAAGTTGCTACTCACCATATAGCGGAGATGCTGAGTCGTGATTCAGCATCTCCGCTATATGGTGGGTACCATATTTAACAAAGATATAAAGAAAAATGTAAACCTCTACACAGAAGAAAACATCATTTTGCAAAAAGGTTTATAAGTCTTACTTATTTTTTCTTTGATGCAGCAATAGCGTATACTATATCCTCAAAATGGGATAACTCTTGTCATTATTTTGTCAGAAACACTGTGGCACATCACAAATTGTTTTATTATTTCTATTCACAAATTGTTTTATTATTTCTATTGCATTTACTCCATCATTAAACACCATGGAGGAATTCTGAGGCTCTTCTGTATCATCCTCAATGTCAGTTTCTTCCTCGTCCATGTCTCACAATGCACACTGAACTATCTCAGCGATAGTCATGGGTTCTGTAGTGACGAGATTTTTATCAACATTCACGTAATCCTCAAATGATGCCTGCTCTTCAAGTCGATTCCATTCATCATCATTAGGTGAAATATCATCAGTATGATCATTTCCACCATGATCATGGACTTCATTTCCAAATACGGCTTCTGAGAAACAGATTAAAATGGTTTGTCTGAAACACTGTGCCATGAAGCTGCAAAGCAGCCTACCAGAAGAAACAAATTAATTAATAATTTCTTGAAGTGTTCTTTGGCTCCAGTAGCACATGAAATAAATGGAAAGTAAATTCTTTTTTTGTATTCGAGATGTTGTAAGCTACATAGTGCTTCATCTACCTCGAATATTTCTATCAATTTCGTTATATATGTGATGCACCATGTAAATCTGGGAGTCATATTGATAAACATTATGTGTCAGACAGCTACAGCAATGCTAGCACTCCAAGCAGTTTATTTATCCATGCAGTAAACATAAGACGAACGCTTCCTTTGATCAAGTCTAAGGCGAGGTGCTAGATTTGATCAAAAAAATTTGATCAATGCCTAACTTTGACAGAATTCCTTATTACACTATCAAATTTTATTATAGTCTAATATCAGCCTTACCAATCCACTTCCTGGCAACCCACTCTGAAATACTGCATTATAACTTGTGCACAGTGTGGATATTTTGCCGGGACATGAAAGGGGAAGGGAAAAAAAAGTATAAGTGAGAAAAACATATAAATGAAGTTTTACTGTATTATGTGAAGTTTTCTTAACTGTGCTTGAAATTTTCTAGTTTTCACTCAAGTTCATACTTGTGAATGGTGGAGGCTCAAACTATTAAGTTGCTCTGATGGTGTGATGGAGAATTTACTATTACCACTGTCTAATTAGATAGAACTAAAAACTGTATATTTTATTCACACTCAGCATCAGTGGTATTTAAAAATGCTTCCCTCTTCTCACACATAAAAGAGTGGCATTTTAGTGAGGACATAGTTGGTCATGGTGACCAGGAAGGAAGTTGTAGGCTCAGAATCCATCAGACATTTGTAAAAGTAGTGTTCAATAGCAACAAGGCCATGGGCATTAGGGAAATTGGTATAAAGAGAAGTGGGGCACTAAGTAGTAACGCAAAAGAAAAGCCTGAAGGTGTTGGCCTATGAAAGCAGAGATTCTCACCGTGGGGGCCAGTAACAACCCACAAGGGGGTATACTGGGCGGTTGGGTTTATGGAATTTAGGAACGATGTAGAAGATAGGAGTGCGGAGAGTGTTACAGGTGAGGAGACAGTCAGGATCAGGGAGAGATTCTGAGCTGGGCCTAATGATTTGAGAAGAGACTGGACATCTTGTTGGATTCCTGGAATGGGGTCACTATGGTGTAGTTTGTAGGTGGACATATCTGACAGCTGGTGGAATTCTTCCACCAGGTAATCCCTGTCTTCAAAACTGCAGTGGTGGAGCCTTTGTCTACAAGTAATATTATGATTCTTGTCTGTAACTACTCAATCCTTGCTTCCAATCCCCCTGCCTCATGGTTCATATCCCTGTAAAAGACCTAGATGAAAGACCGGTCCCATACATTCTCCCTCCACTACCACCTACTCCAGTCTGGTCACAAACATCACCTATCCTGTCACCTGTGAAAGCAGTCTTATAATCTACAAACTATACTGCAGTCATTGTGCTGCATTCTATGTGGGCATGACATCAAACAGTCCACCTGTCCACTTGAATGACCACCAACAAACTGTGGCCAAGAGACAGCTGGACCATCCAGCTGCTGAGGACGTTGCCCAATACAATGTTTTCCACTTCAATGACTCCTTCACAGCCTGCAACATCTGGATCCTTCCTACCAACACCAGCTTTTCTGAATTGTACAGGTGGGAACTCTCCCTGCAACATATCTTGTGTTCCTGTAAACACCCTGACCTCAACCTTTGTTAGTCTCTGCCGTTCACCCACCTATCCCCTTCCCTGCTCCCATTCCAGCACTACACAGCCTTCTAGTCCAGAAATGCAACCACAGACTCTTACTTCTTTTCTGCTCCCTTTCCTCAACCTCCCCACCCCTTCCCATCCAACATCAAATCTCCTGACTGCACTCAACTGCCCTACCCTATCCTCACTACGTCTCTGTATGCTCCCAAAAGCAACACTTTACAACCCCCACCCCTACTATGCTATTCGCTATTCCTCCCATTCCTCGCTCTACCTCCTCCTTACCCGCATTGCCCAGATTGCTATCTTGTGCAGTTGCTCACAGTCCGTCCTCAGCAGCCAGAGGCATTGGTCGCACGTGTGTGTGTGTGTGTGTGTGTGTGTGTGTGTGTTTAGAAGAATTACTTTTGGCCACAAGCTCACTTGTTTACCAGTATTTTTCTTGTGCCTGTCTGCGACTCAACATCTCCACTATATGGTGAGTAGCTATCTATAATGTCTGGTTCATACAGTTCACAACCATCTTAATCATCCTATACATATTCATACACAAACCTGAATACTTAACACTGCATGCTGTGTCAAATTACTTCACTTTCATTGTCAGCAAACATTTTTCAATAACATGTTCTAGTTTGGAAATATACTATTGCAAACCTCTACAATGCTGATGATGATCATGCAGACAGCAGGGGGCCAGCAGCTGTACTGCTCCTCATACTCCCCTGTCCCATCCACCTGATCCACCTGAGATAGCCTGGATCGTGGCACCACTGTTGCATGTATATACTTGTTAATGGCTACACCAAATAGGCTGTGAAACTCTTTCATGTGCACCTATAAACAAAAATAATGCTGCTGCAGACATTGCAAATTTATGGTACCAGAAAAATCAACCTATTTTGCACATAAGGCCTAGCTAACAGCATGCACAGGAAATCCACCTAAGTTAAAATTATTACAGCACAATAAGCATACAAAATTAGACAAGCTCACTAATAGTATAACCCCTCACAATAAACCATAAGAATAAAGTTTTCTTAGTATTTACACTCCATTAGCGAAATCATCTTGCTTCCCACTTTGTTACATTAGTTTTATGCATTTTCTTCACAGTAATTGTAATTGCACCAATGGAGAAGTTCACTGGAGAAAACTACAGAATTCTAAGATGAAATTGCTGGCAAGGAGGAGGCAAAATTCTTAGTATTGCTAATACGCATATACAAAATCACAAGACACTATGCTAGCGTCTAGAACTACCTGTTTTCCTCTTGCTGTGTTTCCCTCTTTCCCAAAGCCACATACCTTAGTAACTACTGTTTCGAGCACATTTATCTTTCTTAACCTGGGAGCCAAGTGATATGTTTTTCCTTTCTAGTCTTTCCTGACCTTTTATTTCTTCCCCAAAGAAGGAATTAACAGCTCTGACAGCTAGGATAGTTTCTTGGATTTTGACATCTGTCAGTGGTATTAGGAACTTCACCTCCTGAAGATAAGTGGTTTTTTCTTTCTTTTTTTAAAAAAAAAATAATAAAATGAAATAAAATAAAGAACACACATGCACACTCCTCTATTAACCTATGACCCAATGTGGAGAGGTTGGGGGAGAGCTGCATTTATTTTCAATGCCTTAACCACTTGAAAATGACTAAGTTCAAACTGTAAATGTGGAAATCATAATAAATAGCAAAAATATTGTCTTCAAAAAACTCAACAGGACTGTGAAACCAAGACAAAAACAGTTGTCTAAAGTAGTGCCCAGCTAAGCATTGATACATGCAGCAATATCAGAGGATGATTAAACTACTTAAGGTGGATCAATACAATAAATTTAATAAATCATTAAAAAAATATTCTTATGAAAATTCACTTGGGAAATAATACAAACTTCTTTCCAGGAAGGAATGTGAACATATCACAGCCCCGCATGTAACAGCCCTATAGTCCATGAAGATCTTACACTAATAGTATCAAGCAAAAAGGAATATGTTCAATAATTCTACCTGTGTCCCATCTGTAGTTACAATGAAGGAAAAATCAAATAAGATAAATTTAGTTGGCTGAAGTCTAGTCAGGGCCAGCGGCAGTCATTGCTGTGCTTGTCTATTGCTCTTACATTGGAAATGTGTCAGTTTTGTGTAGCCAATGGGATGATTCTTTGACATAATCAATGATAGGCAAGAAGAGAGGCAACATATTTCTAGTGCCGAAATTGAAACCACCGTCTTTTCTGTTTTCCAGTGTACTAGTGAGTCTCAAGAGAAATATTTTGTGATTATTGCAGCAAGTGCTATAAAGTGGACTGACGTTGCTCCATACCTCATGGAATAATTGCAGAAACACGAAAATGTATCAAATGTGGTGGTGAAATGAATACACAATTGATCTGCACGAGCACACTGCGTAAGTGGGTCAATGTTTTTTAATTAAATTGTGGGAGAAGACAGGTGGATCAATGTTTATGCACAATGCAGTCACACACTCAATGTATTAATAAACACTGATCCACTGACCTCCTCCCATGATTTAATTAAAAAACACTGATCCACTCACTTAGTGTGTTCACGCAGATCGACTGGGTAGCAACATAGAGCAGAGAAATATTTCACTGTGTTTTTGAATATATAATGGATTGTGACACTGTCATATGTTTGCAGATATTAGCACAGTTTAAATAGCTGTGAATCAAACAAGGAACAATTACATTTACAATCCTCATTTATAGGAATGTTGCAGCCTTTCTTCCAAATGTATTACTTCAATACACGTTGTCTGCTGACTGCTCTCTCATTGGCTGGTTAACATGAACAGCTGACACCTATATTGTTCCCATCAAACTTGACGGCAAGCACAACATTCCTGCACGAAACACGTAAGTATGTCACTGGCCCTATTCTAAACTTTTAGCAAAAAAAGTTATTGCTGCCATGCACATTACAGTGATTAGGTACAGAATAGGTAACTGTAGAGTTTACACATAAACCTGTTTATACAGGCTGCTTCCACCGCTATGTATATCTACAAATAAATATTACAATGTGTCATTTATCTGTAGTAGCTGCAGATATATGATTCTGCTTTGCAGCAGCACCAGTTACTTTGAACCATTGGGCGAACAGTATTGAAGCCAAAAGCAGAAAAATCACAGGGATTATTCAGTACACTTATAAACTGAGTTCTGTAAATTAGTATTCACAAAACAAAAGTAGCAATAACTTTGGAAACCAAAAGCAACTAACAAAAAAGTTGAGTGGTAGATACAGTCCAATTACGAGCAGCACTTTTCACCGCAGGTTCATGTAGAAAGTCTGAAAATGTAATGGAGATGTTCATCCAAGTGCAGCGGCATATGCTGCAAAAAGAAGCATCTTGTAACACAATGTGGTTTACTGTTAAAATTCTGAGAACATACGTCCCTAGGATAGTTAGGCATCATGTTAGTTCCTTCTACATGCTCCTTAAAAATAACAAGAAGGTGAAAATTACAAAAATTTGAGCTCATACAGAGGCATCTCACAGTTGTCCTTCACATGCAACATTCATGAATGGACCAGGAAGGGGGGAAGGGGAGGGGGGGCGGCAGTGGCACACACTCACACACTGGTAGTTGGCTTGTGAAGAACAGATTTAAATGTATAGGTTATTAATACAATAATTTTGCACTATCACAATTAAAACAGTCAGCTGAGTGATGTGGTACAACATGTAAGACTACAGATGTTCAGGAGCTCAAATCCTGTTCAGATAATTCAGAGTTAGGTTCTCTGTGGTTTCCCTAAATCAATTATTGCAAATGCTAAGGTGACACCTGAATAAAGAGGACCACTAATTTTTTCTCTACCTTTTTCTTATCTGAATTTGTGTTCCGCCGCTCATGACACCACTGTCAATGGCACATTAAATTAAATTATAATGTTCTTTCCTCTCAATAACACACACAGCCACAGTCTGGTTGTGTCAATGTAAATAGCAGAAAACTACATGCTTGAGAGAAGAATGCGAGTTATGGTCCAACATACAAAACTGCTAATATAACAGCGGCATCACATGTCCAAGAAACTTGGTAGATTGGGCAAGCAGTTAAAAGTTCATCCTTCTGTTGTTCACAGGTTCAGAAGAACATTTGTAACTAGTTGTTCAGCACCCAGAAGGTTCGGGCAAGTACAGTTAAAGGTTGTAATGAGTACAGATGAAATGTCATCATCCACCGTAAAGTATGGACTACAACCTTAACTAAGGTATATCCTTCCTGCACACACAGCTAACATTGTTGTAATACATAGCCTTGCCACACTAACAGGAGCTCTGTATGAGGTAGTAATAAAGAAAACAACAGCTTTAACTATTAATACTATCAACAACACTGTTTCTCAGCAGTATATAGACCCTACAGTGACTGTGTTATCTTATAGAGATGTTAAAAACTTGAGCAGTATCTTAACACAATGGGAAAATACGAATTTTCTAAGGACACATAATTGTGGAATGGAAATCTGCTTAGATAGAAAGAGAGGTCCCGAGTTAGAGTCTCAGTCTGGCACACAGCTTTAATCTGCCAGGAAGTTTCATATCAGCACACACTCCACTGCAGACTGTCTTTACACATTTATTGGCTTTACGAACTTGCATGTAACACCTTGGGCTGTACTACAGATCATTTATTCAAAACAACCTTCATTTAAAATAAAAGTCTTACCAAATTAGAAAGAAGTAGGGCTCAAGAGCTCTACACATGTTTACAGGCAAAGAGCCAGTTAGGTCTTACACTTAGTACAGAAAAACAAACTAAAAACTCTAAACAGCAATTTCTACAATTACTAAAATTTTATAATAATTTGCCAAATAAGATGAAAGAGATAACTAAAAGACATTTATTTAAAAGGTACTGATAGTCAACGTGTACCTCTTAAATATTGCATACAATATAGTTAAAGATTGCTTACAACTGCGATTATTAAAAACAATATAAAAAAAGGTAATCACTAGGTGATTACAGTAATGCCCTGCCATTTTTCCGAGTTCAATATCTCACTCGTCATTAAAGGATTATCAGTCAGTTTTTCAGAGGTGCAGGGGAAGATATTGAAATGTAAGAGAGGAATGGCATGCATGGTCATTAAGTCATCTGTTAATGTGTTGGTTGTGTGCAGTCAAAATTGTGCAGAGACTATACGAACAGTGTATAATTACTTCCTGTCATTAAGAAACCTTTTACACATATGTACAAACATGAAAAATCTATTTTAGGCATAACCAAATGAGGTAGTGCATTCGTTCAGACATCGACCTTAGATTCAGAAGGCTAGAAGCTTATGCTGTGACCAGCCATTGTGATTTAGGTTTTCCTAAATCACATCAGGCAAATGACAGGATGGATCTTTCAAAAAGGTCCTAGTTGAACATCTGCCCTCTACTCACTGAAGATGTTTGAATATTCATATGTCTCTAATACATTTTATTGTATTAATCTGACAGATCCTATAGCACTGTAAAATGATCCTTGAATGCATAAACTAATATTAACAATCACGCCTGATTATCAATACCACTATGTATATATTGCCATAATACAACTTATTGTCCTCACAATTCTTATGTAGTGGAACTGTAAATCATTTTCTTGCAATAATACATATGAAGACATGAGAAAACACTACGTCCTCAAGTATAGCCAGACACTGTAGCCACACTATGCTTGGAGAAGTGATGGAAAAGCCAGATGAAGAAAGAGGAAAACATGAATGTAAACAAGCACCACTACAGTGCACATCCCACACAAAACAGTCTGGTGTTAAGAGAAATAGGCATTTTTATGAAAAAAATGAAAATATATTCAGATTCCTGAACTTATGAAAACAAAAACCTTTCCTCAGATATATACAGCAGTAAACTGTATATAAACTAAAAGAGGGAATGGCACATTCACAAGTTTCTCCATTTATTCCTACCAACCATCATATACCAAAGCCCTCAATAATGTTTTTGAATATATTGTCACCTGTACAACGGTTACTTAATAATTTCGAGTTTTCATCTTTCAATTCTAGTCAATGAAATTGCCACAAAAAGTCACTTTCGTACACACAACACAATATGAAACAAATGTAAGCAGTTTTACCAGCTTCTCAAATTCATTCCATTCCAGATATCCACTCTGGTCCTGATCCGCTCGTCTCATGATTTCCCTGACTGCAGAGTCTGGTATATCTTTCTCGTATGATTCACTATTGATGATATTCTTGAGTTCTGAAAATGATATTCGTCCATCGTTATCCAGATCGTACTTGTTGAAGACTGCCCGCCAGTGCTGGAAATGAAACGTTGTGGGCATGAGTATTTCCTTGTGAGTCGTCGGCAGTAAGCCGACTTATGAACACACTAACAAGGATATTTACCGGGTACAGTGGAACTACTGTCTGTTCTGGATGCTGTCTATGTTCAGGTCCTTGCAGAGCTGCCATTTCAGCTTACTGAAAGAGACAATGTATCCATTATTTCTGAAAGCTACCGTGTAAGCTACCTGTTGTGTTGACACTAGCACTGCACTGCGGATGTACGAAGTATTTCTGTGTATATCGAGACAACCCACAGTAACGAGAGATTGTTGCCACTCACGTGCACAAGAAGTATGATGCTTTGGCGAATCGTTCGAGTCCCGTACTTTAAAGTAAAGTCCTTCGTTTGGAGGAAACAAAGCACGATAAATTATTCGCTTACTCGGTAGGTCTGATTGCTCTTGAAAGCCAAGAAAATAATGACTGACTACTGCGACCACTACACGTTACTCAGTCACAAAATGTAACCACGATTCCCTGAAATACCGCTACTCAGCCGATGACTCACTTCTTCTTTCACTCTCAGTCTTCTCTTCACTGAATAGGACGCCAACAGCTGAGTAAACAAACTGACATACGCCTACAGACAGCGCTGCGCACGCGTCCTATTTGAAATCAAGGATTTGAGAAGTGTATGCCGCAAAGCTGACATTCAGCGGCTGGCGCAGTGGTTGAAGGGAGCGACTGCTAATGGGAAATGACTTTACGGTCGCTCCCAACAGCCATCGTAACGAGTATCAACTTGCGTGTGTAGGTTTTTCTTTTAGTAGGTGGTCTTGCACACAGTAAAACTTGCCTTACACGCTTTTTCGTGAGTATCGTCGTTATCTTCATAAAGGGGCTAAAGGCAAGGGATTTTTGCAATGCTAAGTGAAGTAGTACACAATAAACAAACGAACTCCAGTAAAAATAATATCAATAAAAGAAAGCGTTTGCAGAAGTATCCAGCAGTTAAATTACTTCATTTATGTGAAAAAGTCAGTTTTGTCTTCTAATTTCCCTGCGCAGTGTTTGTGTATTCCGTAAAGAGGGGAAAGCCTATTAAGGTTCTCGTCATTTGCATCAGATTTATAATACTGCAAGTGAGCAGTTGTTGCACCTGTTATGTATATAACTATTCTCGTATAAGTCTATACTAGCTAATATTTGAGTTAGGCCAATATACTGACTACAAAATTCTGAGCTTCAGTCCCATTTGGCAAACTGCTATTTTGAGAGAAATGTCGTGTGGATATTATTGGTCACAGTTAGATTCTAGTATTCCACCTTTTAGGTACAGGATTGTAAGTTGAGTACTTTGACATAAGAAATTAATCATCAAAAAGAATAAGTTTTTTATTGACGTAAAGAAATCAGATTTTATAGCAACAATTTAAGTCAATAGCAACTGTACACAGTGACGAGAACCAGGCTCAACGCTTGCATTAGCTTACAACAATCCGTTCACAGAATTATACAGGATGCAAAGTCGTTGCACCTGATAGCTTGTACACGTTATTTACAATAAGATGACAAAAGTCATGGGATAGCGATATGCACATATACAAAAGGCGGTAATATCGCGTACACAAGGCATAAAACGGTAGTGCACTGGCGAAGCTGTGGTTTGTACTCAAGTGGTTCACGGAAAAAGTTTCCTCCGCGATTATATCTGCATGGCGGGAATTAACAGACTTGGCACGTGGAACGGTAGTTGGAGCTAGGCGCACGCGACGTTCCATTTCAGAAATCTTTGGAGAATTCAATATTCCGAGGTCCACAGAGTCAAGCGTGTGCCGAGAATGCAAAAAATTCATGCATTACCTTTCACCACAGACAATGTAGTGGCCGACGGCCTTCTAGCCGGGTTCACACACGCAATAAAAGTGTCGCCACAATAGAGGCATACCGCAGTTGTAGAGCAGTTGCATATGTGAACTCCCAGTTTTCAATGGCTTAACTTAAGAGACGCGACTTTTGTCATGCCACAAACAGTTCAGCAACATTGTAGAGCCCGCGCAAAATACCGTGGCTAGTAGACGCGCAGTCGGCAGGGCACATGTGGGGTGAGCGGCAGTGGTGACAGGTACGGGCAGGCGCTGTAGGGGAAATGCCGTTCTAAGGTAAAGCTCACATTTTTTTGTAAATATGTAATTCAGCCCTTCCACGGCCACACTTGCATGATGACCTCTACTTTGATTAGTATCTGAGAAGAATTCCGTTGGAAATTCAGCGATTATTTTCGCCTGGTTTGTCAATCATTTGTAGATTTCACAGAAGTATCTGTGCAGACACAGTAATGAGAGAATTCTGAAACAGCAGTTTATTCAGTGTACTAAGTGAGGAACTGAGGAAAAGTTAGGTCAGTAGCTTAAGAAAAGGCACATAAAATAAACGTTTTTCCCATATCCAAAGTATTTCTCGTTTCACCTGCTTTCGGTGCCCCTTAAAAATTAAATCTTTCATTAAAAAAGTCTTTAATTAGTGGAATAACATGTCAGATAATGAAGCTTTGCATACTAAACATTCGGCAAAATACTCGCTTCTTTGTGTGCTATCATTTGCCAAAATCTCTTTTCGATATCTCAAATTGTTTATGAAATATGAGGAATGTTGTGGATATTTCACACTGGCTTTATTGCTGACGTGGCTCGATCGCAAATGAGTGTGCTACATTAGATCAATTTTCTTGAGATTGGTGACAGGTTGAGACCTCCACCCAAGTCTAAAGAAAAATCAAGTATGTTAACTAAATTACATATGCAGCAATATATTATGTATTATGCACCAAACACAAAATCATAGCGATCCCTATTTTTCATTGCAAACTTTTTCGAATTTCTCGCAGGCTCTTACTTCCATGTGAATACATCACTATAACTATGGCCATTAACGAAATGATGGCCACATCATGAACCTGATGTATAAAGCTATCAGTAATACAAAAACAAAATTTTTGCAGCAAATAGTTCCCGTAAAAGCGTTTGATAGTAGGTTGTGCACCTCGATTCTGTCATCACGGTCCTGCCGAAAGGTGGCAAACACTGCGGCCTCTCCTTCAGAACAAATCAATGAACTCACCAGGGCCGGCGCAAGCCTAAGTGCCGCCCCGTGCGAGTTGCAAAATTGCTGCCGCCCCCCCCCCCCCCGTTTTTTATTTATACTTTTATTTATTAATTCTTTTACAAAACGTTTGTGGATTTTTATTTAAACAAATCTGTAGGAAATGTCGGCAATCAGTCCCAATTTTTCTTACGAAACGCAATGAAAGTGCTTCTGATCAATCTTGACTCCCTCGGCCAACTACGGAAACGAATTCTGTAGTTTTCGTTGTAGAGAACGCAACAATACCTATTGTCTGGAAAGGCGAAGTGGTGACGCGGCAGTGCCAAGAACTAGGTCACTTGACGAGGTACAGCGAGGCTACGGTTAAACTAGCGCCCAGGAAGAAGAAGCAAGAAGTTCACAATAAGTATGTGACCGATGGTATGGATAAATGTATTATCAGGCAGCAATTTCTATGGCATTACGAACAATAAAAGAAATACGAAATTTGCGAAACCTGCACAACTTTTGTCAAACAGAAAAGAGATTCAAAGATAGCAAGGGAACCCTTAGAAGCAATGTTCTGTCAATGGATTTTCATTTTAGAAGGTGCCAAAATTAACGTTTTTTTTGTGCGGACGAGAGGACATTGTTGCTAAAAGACCATACTTTCTCAGGTTTTCATCAGAATCAAAGCGACCAGTAGTTTACTAAGACTAAGATGAAACATGTATTCACACGCATTATACAGTAAATAAATGTTGACAAAGTGATAGTGTGCGAGTTTTTTGTCAAACAAAAGTGCCTTTCAGAGTTTAATTGTTGTTCATGCAAGCGGAGACAGGTGTTTCATGGCTCAAAAACCAAAACGTCCGACTATCACTCAAGAACAGATAGCAAATTTTTCAAAAATAAATCGAAACCCAACTTTTGCCAGGCTTATTAGCAATGTCTTTGTCCCTTGTAATTACTCGCAGCGTATTTACCCATTCGGAATACTTCTAGCCATTTTAGGTGTTGGACATGTTTGACCGTAGTAATGTTCAACCATTTTTTTCCATAATGCGGGAAGAATAAAACACTCGGAAACTGCCATTGAAGGGCTTAGCAAAATTGCTTCAGGCTTAACATGTAACCGCAGTATCGAACAGTGCATTCGAATTTCCAAATTAGATTTCGTCTTCAGCAAAATTAGTTGTGAGTAAACGCACGGCGCGTAACAGGCTGGCAGCGCTCCACTCAATAGAGTACTGGCGTTTACGCCAGACTGCTTCCCCCTCTCTGTCCCTCCGGCGTAAACACGACGGTGCTGCCCTTGTTCAACAGGGGCGGTCGGTAGGTAGTCGAGGCGCCATGCCACAGTTCCCGAAGCCGCTCCCTCCGAGGTTTGGTTTCGAGTCCCCTCTTGGGCATGAATGTTGAGTTTGTCCTAAAAAAAAGGGGGGGGGGGGGAGCGGCAGAATCGCCGCCCCGTGCGGCCACACGCTTCGCACGTGCCTTCTTGCGCCGGCCCTGGAACTCACCCAGTGCTTTGGACGAAATTTGGTCACTAAATATTAGCCACTGTATCCTCCACAGACTCTATTTGGTTATGCCACTTTCCATCTACCACTGTTCCATGGCGGCAGTATTTCAAAACACAGGCATTCTGTCGCAGTTATCATGGAGTAGTAATTGCTGCTGTACTCCACTCGATTTCGATGTGTTTTCATTTTATTACTGAAAAAAGTGAAAGCAGTGGTTGGCATGTACACTTTTGCAGCTTCTAGAATCACAAGAACAGCAACTTACGTTGGTTATCTCCAGCAAATGTGGGTTGGTTGGGAGGGGTGGGGGGTGGAGGGAGGTGCAATATTTGCAAATCAATGACTTATCATACACCCTTGAAAGATTTTTGGATGAATAAATTAATCAACTTAATACCCATAATCAGAAAGGCAAGTTGTATAAACTTCATGATTTGTGAGACCAAACATTGTATAAATTGTGTATTATATGCAGGAAATAGCTCCTGAGTGTGATGTGGGTGCTGTTAAACTAAAAATTATTTATTCAAAATGCCTCTAATCAGCGAATACAATGAGAGTCTAAAGTCTTGGAAGAGTGACATGTCTGTAGATGATATTTACATGCCAACTGTTGGTAGTTTGCAATTGCAGACAGCATTTTTGTCTCCATGTTTTACTTTTTTTAATAAATGTGTTTGTAGCCTCTGATTTATCCTTGTGTAAAATCGGTTTTCAGATACTACATTTGGGTTTTATCTTCCTTGTATTTAACTCTTGTCACAGCTCCAATGCCGTAACCTGAACTATAACATTCATGCCACCAAATGATAAAATTGGCGCCATGTTGAAAGCTGTCAACATAGAATTTGTGTTGTCCTGTGTGAATGGTAGCTCAAGATGCCACCACAAAAGGCCACAAGCAGTGGCGCCGCATTAGATGCATGTTTGAATCCGTGTTCACTTAGCGACTGAGAGCAGCGACATTTGCATAGAGTTGTCAGTGGTAATAGACAAGCAACAGTGCGTGAAATAACTGCAGAAATCAAAGTGGGACGTATGACGAACGTATCCATTAGCACAGAGCAGCGAAATTTGGCGTTAATGGGCTATGGTAGCAGACAATCGATACGAGTGTTTTTGCTAACAGCGCTACATCACCTGCAGTGCCTCTTCCTGGGCTTGTGAACATATCGATTGGAACCAAGACGACTGGAAAACCGTGACCTGATCAGATGAGTCCTGATTTCAGTTGGTAAGAGCTAATGGTAAGGTTCTAGTGTGATGCAGACCCATGAAGCCGTTGACCCAAGTTGTCAACAAGGCACTTTGCGAGCTGGTGGCGGCTCCATAATGCTAACGCCCTGTTTACGTGGAATTGACTGGGTCCTCTGGGCCAACTGAACCGATCATTGACTGGAAATATTTACTTTCGGATTATTGGAGACCATTTGCAACCATTCATGGACTTCATGTTCCCAAACAACAATGGAATTTTTATGGATGACAATGCGCCATGTCGCTGGGCCATTATTGTTCACGGCCAGTTTGAAGAACATTCTGGACAACACGAGAGAATTATTTGGCCACCGAGATCGCTGCCTAACATGAATCCCACTGCACAGTTATGGGACATAACCGAGAAGCTAGTTCGTGCACAAAATCCTGCACCGGAATTACTTTCACAATTATAGACAGCTATAGAGGCAGCATGGGTCATTATTTCTGCAGGGGACTTCCAACGACCTATTGAGTCCATGCTACGTCGCACTGCTGCACTAAATCAGTCAAAAGCAGGTCCGATATGATATTCTGAGGTATCCCATAGCTTTTTGCACCTCAGTCTACAGGAGAGATGTATACTGCTACACAATGTGTTTAATTTCTTTATTGGTTCAAAAAATCTACAGCTTGTCGGATGTATCGTTTCTTTATAACTATTGAGCATACACGTAATTAAAATTACATAAAGCATAGAAAATTTAATAATAATAATAATACAAATAATAATAGAACTTAGTCTAACTGGATTAGCTGATGTTGCACTTATTTCTTGTAAGTTTTTCGAAAAGATCTAAAAATTCTAATACTGAATTGAAGCAGTGATTAAAACAAAATGTGGTTGGAATTTTACTATAGGCCTATACCTGGAAAGAAGAAACAGCTTTTATTTTCTGTTTTGCTGCTGGATGTGATGATGTGTGGTTTGTGGGACGCTCAACTGCTCGGTTATCAGCACCGATACAAATTCCCAACCTTTGCTCAGTCCAGTCTCACCACTTTCATGAATGATGATGAAATGATGAGGACAACACAAACACCCAGTCATCTCGAGGCAGGTGAAAATCCCTGTCCCCGCCGGGAATCGAACCCGGAACCCTGTGCTCGGGAAGCGAGAACACGACCACGAGATTTGCTGCTGAAAGCAGTGTACCAAAGCAAGCATGAGGACATCAGATGCGAATTGTTTTCGAGCACAATTCGGCGATCAGCGTAATTAGTAAAACAAATAATGCCATGCTCTTTACAAAATATCTTATGATTAATCTTAATTAGTCATAATTAATCTTAATTAATCCTATTTGTTCAGCGTCAGAAAATCTTATGCATAACCAGTGTGTGATGCAAGAAGCGGACTTTTATGGGCGCATACATATATTGAAGGACAAAAATCGTGACACCAAAAAATAAATAATGTAGAGCAATGCAATTTCAGGAGTTCATTTGTCTAGGTAACATACGAGGGTTGGAACTTTAACAGTGGCAACTATTTATTTACAGATCGTACAAAATAGATACGTGTTTCAAAGTTTCACTGACCTTCAAAGTAGTCACCAGCATTGTGTATAACCTGTTGCCAGAGATGTGGAAGTCGTAGGATACTCTTAGCAGTGCCAGTTGCCCGATGAATTTGTAGCAGTTCTGAAGCGAATGCCATGAAGCGTTCCCTTCAGTTTAGAAGTCGAGTTGCAGTAGGTGGTATAGCACTTAGCAGCCACATTAGTCAGACAAATCAGTAACAGCCTGCACTGTACGTGCTTGAGCACTGTCGTGCAAAATGGTGGTGAGGTCCTTCAGATAATGTCAATACTTCTGTCTCTAAGCTGGCCTTAGGTTGTGTTCCAAAAATGAACAGCATAGATACAGAAGTGATGACACTTTCTGCAGGACCTGACCATTATTTTGCAGGACAATGCTCAAGCACATACAGTGCAAGCTGTTACTGATTCATTGACTGATGGGACTGCTAAGTGCTATACCACCTACTGCAGTCCCCTGACTTAAGCTCTGGCGAGTTCAACTCGATTTCTAATCTGAAGGGAACACTTCACGGCATTCGCTTCAGAACTGCTACAAATTCGTCAGGCAATAGACCGCGCTGCTAGAACCGTCAACACAACTGGCACTGCTAAGAGTGCCCTACGACTTCCACATCGCTGGCCATGGATTATAACAATGCTGGTGATTAATTTGAAGGTCAGTAAAACTTTGAAACACGTATCTATTTTGTACGAGCTGTAAATAAATAGTTGCCACTATTAAAGTTCCAACCCTCGCATATGGTTCCAATCCCCCGATTTCGACAAAGGATTTTGGGACGTTTCCCTAGGTTATAAGGCGAATGCTGGAACTGGCAAGTCCCTCTCGTTGATAGTGCAAAATCACAGGTTAACGTAACAGAGAGATAAGCCATGCAAATGTGACATGCTGGCACATTAACCCTCCGTTATAGTCTGTCTGTAAACTGAAGAGCGAGCGAGCGAGTCCCCACTCTGCCTACCCTGCTACGTCACAGGGCGCTTCTACAGGCTGTTTCACAACGTAGTACCGGCCCTGCGGCGGTGCGCGCTTCATATCTGTGGCGACGCCGCGTACAGATACGTCCCGGCTGTGTTTATTTTTAGACAAATGCATTAAGAGTATAAGGAAAACAAAAGACGATAGCTTCTTCGAAACAAAACATTATAGAGTAAATAATATTAAGATAAGAACGGAAGTCAGTATTCTACTACAAACATAGAACCGAATGCCTCTTCATGTGAATGTATGTTCCTCTATTCGTAAGACGAACCAGATATAGTGCAATCAACCTGTAGAATTTAAGGCTTGTTCTTACTAAAATGTAGAAGTTTTCTTTAAAGGGTCTGCATTGGAACTTAACAATTCTTGCAACACGAAGAGTGTTTAAAAAGTAAGCAGAAATTTATAATTCCATGTTTTGTATTAGTTCGGTTTGCACTGCTTTTTTTGCCACTCTCTTCGTAAACATGTCTGAAAAGTATCTGTGCAATGTTTTGCATATTGGGTATTTACCCAGTTCTCAGTTGTCAAATGGTTCAAATGGCTCTGAGCACTATGGGACTCAACATCTTAGGTCATAAGTCCCCTAGAACTTAGAACCACTTAAACCTAACTAACCTAAGGACATCACACACACCCATGCCCGAGGCAGGATTCGAACCTGCGACCGTAGCAGTCCCGCGGTTCCGAACTGCAGCGCCAGAACCGCTAGACCACCGCGGCCGGCTCTCAGTTGTCAAAAAAGTTATATGTGTTTTGGTAGCATCAACTATTATTTGTTTTGTATAAAAATAGATTAGAGAATCTGTACTAAATTTTGTTATAAGAATGGAATAAAGTGTATCAAATTTTTAGGAATGTTAAATATTGCTTTTGGTGAGTCTCTTATGAGTAAACCCAGAACACACAAGTGGTATAAACATTTCAAAGCAGGCCTTAAAGGACAGCAGTTTTACAAGAATGGGTGAGATTAAAAATGCAGTCAAAAGGCCTATGAACTATCCCGAGGAAATAATTCCTAAAGTGTTTTGGGAATTGGAAAAAGCACTGGCATAAGTGTATAGCATGTACTGGGGAATATTTTGAATAGGATAACATTGTTGTAGATTAACAAGTAAAGTTCTTACCAAAAAATAAAAATTAATATGTGAACGCACCTTGTATGTCAAGCTTTTTACATAGAAGTCCAGAATCGGTATACGTGTCTCGAAAGAAATTTCAGTAGTGTTTAGATTAGCTATTGCACACATGTTTTAAGCAATATTCCTTAGAATCATGTGAATAGTAACCGAGATAGAGTTTTAGTGACAGAGTATATTCAAATGCTGCTGTTCTCTAGGCATTAAATGTATTACGTGATTGAATCACGTTCTGCTAGCGAAACGTTAATTGATTTTACCATGAAGCTCTCAAGTTATTCCTGGTTTTGTACAACAAGTGATAATGGTATTTATTGCTTTGGACAACATTTGACTGTATTTATCTTGGAAAATCTTTTACTACCATGTACTACATTTCTACCAAAAGAAATTTCATAGTGTATGAGCAGAGTCAGGCTTGAAAGAACACACAACATATTTTTCAAAAAAATATTCATTGCCTGTTTACATACATCGTATTTTAGAGGTCATCATCAACATTGTCACTATCATTACTGTCGTCGTCGTCGTCGTCCTCGTCGTCATCACTTTCTAAATTAATAACTATAGCGTCTATTATGTCTTCCATAACCCCATCCTTAACCCAATATTCTCTTTCAAGTTTCTCCACATGGAGGCAGTATGCACTCCAGTCATCTTGACTTATCGTTTCAAAACCTGTAACAATTGGGACAAGTTTTTGTATACGCTCTCTTTCGGTTACGGCAAAATTTAGTTCGGAATAAAACATGGAAGCTCAGAAAATGTCTACATACCTTCTTTCACCAACTGCAGCAACTTCGTCATGCAAATATCTCCAAGAATATTTCTTCCTCTGACGAAATTCTTGAGCTTTGCCCACGCCATTTCGATTGGATTTAAGTCACAGTTGTATGGTGGAAGTCGCAGCACAGTGTGTCCATGGGCTTCAAGTATTTTATTAATTTCAAATACTTTGTCTTCCGGCTTATGTTGTTTAATTAAATCAAATAATTTTGTTTTTCTCATTGTCAACTCAGCTTCCACCTTATTTTTTAATAACCATTCAATCATTTCGCTTTTATTCGAGGACCTAGTTGGAGCTTTGTTGTGTTCCTTGTTGTGATATGAAGCGTTGTCCATAACAATAACACAGTTCGGTGGCAGATTCGGAATCACTTTATTCGATATCCAATTAGAAAAATTTTCGTAGTTCATTTGCCCATGGTAGTCTCCTGTTGCACAACCCGCTTTATAAACCAACTGTGCGTTGGGTAAGAACCCATCTTTTGATCCAATATTCACCACTATAATCCTATTGCTTCCGCTAACATTGTCCATAATGCCCTCAACGCCAGGGCCCTGCCAACATTTTCTGTAAGTAATGTTATTGTCCACCCAAGTTTCATCAATATAAAAGAATTTTCTGCCTAGCTCCCTTAATTTCCTCACTTGGATCAGATACTTACATCGCCAGTCAATTATATCCGTTCTTTCTACGAGAATCTTTCGTTTACTTACAGATCTTTTCCAGGTAAATCCCATTTCACGCAATGTCTTGTGTAAAACATCTTTCTGCCAAGGAAAATGTATTTTTTGTTTCACGGCATTAAGCAATTTCCGTAATGTCGGCACTATTTTTTGGTTTATGTAAAAGTCCTCCATCGTTTGTCGAATGACTGATTTTGTGAAACTGTCTATGACGATGGGTTTCCTCCCTAAATTATCAGTTTTCCTTCGCGGCGATTCCAGTAAACCATGCGGCTTGTTTTCACGTTCCTTCCTTATGCGTCCTATAGTGGCGAGGCTGACGTTTGCATAAACTGCAGCCCTTTGATTGGGGCTGTTAATGTTAACCAACAGTTCTTTTTGTGTTGCCTCCTTAACACACGCTGTAATAACGTTAGAGACGATCGAACGCTCGTTACTCCGCAAATACCTCCTCTTCTTCGTATTCCGCACATTTTCTTGCAATGCAGGGCGATTATCCATCACTTCGGGATACTGAAGTATATCAGTGAGTACACAAAGTCAACTGACTGACGCTGGCAACAAAGATTCCACAAACAGAAACGACGTATATCAGTATATCACTGCACGCTGAACTACACCGCTAGACGGGTAACAGGGCAACTGATTTTGGGTGGCCCTGTAGGCCAGTGGCAGCGTTCTTCCGGGAAAGGCCACTTCCCCCACCAAAGGCGCTGCTCGCTCTTCAGTTTACAGACAGACTATACACGCACCGCGGACTGTTGAGTCCGCAGTTTTATCTTTCCATCAACAATCACTTATAAATTCAAGATTTCCATTAGCGGCTTTTTCTACCTTACCCTCCTTCCGTAACGAATTATTGGCAACAATTGAAGTTAGTCATTGTTGCCAGAAGCAGCATTCTCGTGAGGTGCGGAGTGTCAGTCCGCGTGTGTGCATTCGTGTGGCGCGGTTCTATCACCAGTTCTTTTACGATGTATTGCAAGTAAGGAGGTTTCTTCCTTTACAATATTACAAAACATAGACAGTTAGATTTATAAACTTTTTTTATTTATTTATTATCCACACTGTCATACAATTATGAGCCTTTTCATTGACCAACACCGATTAGTGAAACAAATTACACACTTTTTTTCAGAAGAACGGTGGATGACGATCAGGTTTGCAGTGGTTGGACGAAGAGCTTGGTAATGAAGAACGTAGTAGTGATCTGGAGTCAATATTCGAAAGCGATCACTATTTAGATAGTGAACAGTCGCTGGACGAAAGTGATTCTATCGAAAAAATTGACTTGTATTTTGGGAAAGACGGTATGCAATGGAGCCATGACCTCTAATCCAAAACAGAAGAGTAAGAAGATCTCAACACAATATTGTCAAGCATTTACCTGGAGTCATAGGCGAAGCAAAAAATGCCAAGCGTTCAATTGATTGTTTACAACTTTTCTTCACATACGACATTTTAGAAGAAATTGTTCGCTGCACTAATATTAACATTGCTACCATCCGTTCTAAATATTCCAGAGAAAGAGATACTGCAGACAGAAACATTACATAAATCAAAGCTTGTTTAGGACTCCTTTTCCTGGCGGGTGCGCTACGAACGTCACACACAAATTTACTAGATCTCTGGGCTGCAGATGGTACTGGAGTGGAGTACATCAGACTCTCAATGTGCATAAACCGTTTTCGTCTCTTGCTGACATGTCTGAGATTTGATAACGTCAGAAACAGAGCTCATCGGAAGGAAACAGACAAATTAGCTGCTGTCCGCTTCTTGATAGATCAGTTCAATGAAAACTGCAAGAAACATTATAGTTCATCAGAACTAGTTACAGTAGATGAAATGTTGGATGCATTCAGGGGCAGATGTGGATTAATACAGTACATTCCATCAAAACCGGCAGAATATGGTATAAAAATGTTTGCACTTACAGATGCAAGGATGTTCTATACCAGCCATTTAGAAATATACTGTGGAAAACAAGTGGATGAGCCTTATCTCTGTGATAACATACCTCATGCTATTGTCAAAAGAATGGTGAAATGCATATCCAAATTTGGCAGAAATATAACATGTGATAATTGGTTCACATCAATTCCACTTGCGGCTGACTTGTTGGAAAATGACAAGCTGACAATGGTTGGAACAATTCGAAAAAATAAACGTGAAATTCCTCCATTTATGACAGTAGCAAAAGATCGTCCTTTGGAATCCATCATTTTTCTGTTTGGCTTACGGGTAAATTATGAGTTAAATATATTTTATGTACACTACTGTTGCTAAAATACATTGTGTTTACGAATTAATTGTTTTATTTATGTTATCCAGACTCGAATATATTATATTTGCCAACTGTAATGTCAGAATTGTTCAGGAAAATGGTATAAAACGCAATGCGGACTCTCAGTCCACGCGCGTGTAGCAGAGGTAGAAAAATCGCGCGTGTAGCAGGGGGTTAATATCTTGAGTAACCGTCTGAATTTTGAATCCAAGCATGCATACTTGCAAGCATTGTTTTTTACAGGTGCCAGATGTCAGTTTGTGGGATGGACTTTCATGCCTGTTGCTCTTGGTCAGTCAATACAGGGACGGTTAAGGCAGACTGTGGATGACATTGGAGTTGTTGTCCAATGATGTTCCATATGTTCTTGATTGAAGACAGATTTTGTGATTGACAAGGCCAAAGGCAAAATGTCGATACTCAGTAGGACATATTGGGTTACAAGAGCAGTATGTGGGCGAGCGTTATCTTGTTGGAAAAACCACCTGGTATGTTGTTCATGAACGGCAGTACAGCAGGTCGAATCACCAGAATGACGTATAAATTTGCATTCAGAATGCATAGGATAACCACAAGAGTGCACCTGCTGTCGTACGAAATTGTACCCCAGACGACAGTTCCAGGTGTAGGTCCAGTATGTCAAGCATGCAGACAGGCCCTCAACTGGCCTCCTTCTAACCAACACATGGCCATGAGTGCTACCGAGGCAGAACCAGCTTTTGTCAGGAAATACAACAGACCTCCACCCTACCCCCCCCCCCCACCCCACCCCCACCCAATGAGCTCTCGCTTGACACCACTGAAGTCGCAAATGGCGGTGGTTTGTAGTCAGTGGAATGCACAGTACAGGGCATGTGGCTTGGAGCTGTCCTTGAACCTTGAAGTAACCTATTTGTGATACTTCTTTGTGTCACTGTGGTGCCAAATGCTGTTCACATTGCTGCTGCAGATGCAGTACGATGTGCCAGAGCCATATTCCGAACACAATGGTCTTCTCTCTCGGTAGTGCCACATGGCTGTCTAAAGCCTGATCTGCTAGCAGCCGAACATTCTCATGACCACTGCTGCTGGCAATCTTTTACAGTGGCTACATACCTGCCAAGTCCTTCTACAATAGCGCAGAATGAACATCCAACTTCTCATAGCCCTATTCACGACCTCGTCCAAACTCAGTGAAGTGTTGATAATGGCATCTTTGTCGCCTTAAAGGCATTTCTTGACTGACATCAACTCACCACGACCAAACTCAAAGGTAACTAACGTTGACGACCGTTACAACATATATTGAAAAAAACCTGATTTGCATCCTTAATGTGGCGCCACTGTTATGCGACTGGCGAGAAATTTGAATAGGCATCATTTTTCAGATGTAGAAACATGCTTACCAACTTTCGTTTATGTCGCACACCTCTCTCTTGGTGTTACAATTTTTTCCATCAGTGTATAACTCACGCATCATACCGTTCAGCAACGTATACACACACATACAACATAAATAAAGTTAATGCATACACAACATAACGAAAGAAAGAAATTATTATGGTATCAATGCTCCAGTTTCGACAAAGGATTCCAGGAGGTTTCCCTTGGTTTTAAGGTGAATGCCGGAACTGTTAAGTCCCTTCCATTTATTCCAAACTGGAATCCCCCATTTGCTCTACTGTAAGCTTATCTCATAACTGGCTGAATAGAACCATGACTCATCAACCCTTTCGGTCACGATTTATTTATTTATTTATTTATTTATTTTTTTGCTGAAACAAATCATGGCTTTGCTATCCAATGCTTTGAATTACATTATGATTTTTCAGTTGTATAAAATATTCCGAGGTGCCCCCCCCCCCCAAGGGGGGATACAACGCGTTGCTAAGTGAGGACATTGCGTTCAAGTGGGTGCACTATAAGTCGAAAAGTCAAAATATTTTATTTTATTTTATTTCACCAAAATGCATAAATTACACAAAACTCATTTAATGATTATATGCATAAACTATGGTTTTACAATTGTGAAGAATGATAATCAAAGAAACAATTTTTTTTCTATCCAGACATAAGTGAATGTTACATGTTACACAATAAAATGTGGTTTTGCCTCTGCAGCCCGGTTTCCTGCACCTGTCAAATGATTTTTTGCCACTGACCACTGGAAGATGCCCAACGTTGTCCAAACGAACATCAGTTTCTGGACGAACTTCCACACTGGCTCTTGGAGATGGCATTGGACTCTCACAAGTGGGACGCCCCCTTTTCCTGGCAGTTGGCTTATCTATTTTTGTCAGTACTTTGGCCAGACATGACCTAAAGTGAAGCAAATCAAGGGTCTTATTTTTAGGAACACCTGATTCTAATGCGTTTATCTTGTACTTAATCCATGCATTTACACATGCAATATCAATTGCATGAGCAAACATGCAAATCTTCCACTTTCGAGATCTGATGACTGTGCGATAAATTGTGATCGGAAGATCCATCTTTTCGACCCCTCCCATATGCTGAGTGTAAACTTGAATAACTTCTGGCCTGTCGATTACACCAATTTTCCAGAACCTATAGTAAAAAATACTATTACGAAAAGAAAAATTCATAAAAAACCTACATCTGGGTAACGCAGATGAGAAAGACGCTAAATTCGTTTTATGTCGATTTTGAGGTGGGCACACGGCCGTATAAATTTTTTCAGCGTGAAGGTGATGGAATATGTTTCAGGTTGCAAAACCGGCTATAAACCGTCGAAAAACGTGTTCTGTTTCAAAAGCAGCTGACAGCTGTCTTCGGGAGCAAAGCCCGCTATGCCCAGTAGGCGTGGCTGTCGCCCTGCCATATCCGGATGCAAAGCACGTGAACAGACAATAGACTTACCAGTCTGGACATTCAAAGTTACCTTTCAGTCTGTTAGGATTATACTGGATATTTTTCTTATTCAGCTTAAGGTTGGCTGCGCTGAAAGAAATTCGTACACAACAATAAAATTCTCGCTGACAATATATAGTCGTTTGAATGGGACGAGTGTTTCGTGATTATCTCAGTGTTACTTATCATCTAGTTAGTGGGCTTTGCGTCTAGGCTACTCAGCTTACAATATACTGTATGATATAAAACGTCTAACATTATCTCCTTCATTGTCCTCTTGTTCAAAATTATCGCTAGGATCATCGAATAGATCGTCAGTTTCAGATGAATTAAGGAGCTCTAAAACTTCTTCTGTAAGTGGCCTTCGTGTATCTTGGACTCGGGGCGTTGTGAAA
Organism: Schistocerca serialis cubense; assembly: GCF_023864345.2. Taxonomy (NCBI): domain Eukaryota; kingdom Metazoa; phylum Arthropoda; class Insecta; order Orthoptera; family Acrididae; genus Schistocerca; species Schistocerca serialis. The sequence continues at coordinate 212,426,963 of NC_064646.1, read as the reverse complement.
TCACCGTAAGATGACTAAAAATACAGTGAAATAATGTCCTAAATTTCTATGCTATTACAACCTTTCAGTCACAATGTCCTCATTTGGAGACAAGTATAAAGTTATAAATATATCACTTATCTTTCGTTCTGAAAGGCACCTTTAGTTTTCTCGTTCAAGAATACACCTTTCTAGGCACATATAAATATTTTTAACTAAACTTAGAAGATATTAACCGGCTGATTGGAGATACAAAGATTACTGCGTAGTACCCATGTGACTGAGCACATTCAGTTTTGTTTTGTGGTACCACAGATTAACAGGAGATGTCGACACTGTTCTCAAATAAACACTCAGCGTGTGACAATATGAGGACAACAATCATAATTTAACGAATTTCAATACACTAAGCATTTATTTAGTATGTCCTTATATGAGGACGCCATGACCGAAAGGGTTGATGAGGTGTTGGCTGCGTGGAACCGCCAGTCATTAATTGGTCGGTCCTCAAACAGTCCGCTGCACAACTTGAGGTGGAGAATGTAAAGAAAAAAACCTGACAGTATAACAAAATCAATTACTCTGAGTTTCCACTAGTTGCAAACGTCGAGCCGGAAATAACAGGTGAGATGCGTGTCCGCCCGACCGTGATCTTTCTTTATATTGAGTATTTAGAAGTTGGGACTGCGTATGTTTGTGCTCGCAGAAATGCAAGTACTCGGTAGATTGCTTTGAAATTTTTTTACAGTTTTTCATGTGAATAAATGCATGTTTTTATGTACTTATTTTTAAATAAATATGTAACACGCAAAGCGGAACTATTGTTACCAAAAATTTCGAAACGTTCTTGACTGATTTAATCGAAATTTTACACAATACTCTAATGAACATTCAGACCTACAGCAGGCTATGTTTTTATAATATACTTGTATATAATACCAAAATATATATGTAACACACGATGCAATCCCATAATGTGACGACTGCCTATTTTCGACGTCAACATGCAATAACCCCTCACAGACGCCAGGTGGCTCCACTAGCAGTAGAGGGTACAATATATATATATATATATATATATATATATATATATATATATATATTGGTGAATCATCCAAACCTTTCTCTGCAAATATTGTGGAAATGGAAAGTGCTACTGAAGTGCGGTTTTCACAGGATGGATTGGTGGTCAGGAGCTCTTATTGCTAGCCTATAAACCAGTTGTAGTGATAAAAAGCGTATTTTTTGTGCAAACGAACACTTTTTAAGTGGAACTATGCATACTGATGTCAACAAACTAAAAATAGGGTACTTTAGAATGGCAGTGGTGTTTGCTGCAGAATTCTAGTCCGAATCATTTAAGAGATATCATATTTTGAAAAGTTCTCACACCCACACTCATTTGTTATGTTTGCTTACAGTGCTTCCTTGAGTGCATTGTGACTTGTTATTTAGTTAGTGTGCGACAGTCCAAGCAGTAGGTCGTGATTGGAAATGTGATTTACCAATGCAGAAAAAGTGGACATGCTCGTGGTGTATGGTTAAGTGTAGGAAGAATGCAGTTCGTTCTTGTACGATCTGTGCGGCAAAATGTCACAGTAGACGTCAACCATCTCGGCAGTTATTTATCAACCTTTTCAACCAATTACATGGAAGTGGTAGTGGAACAACTAGACGACATAACAGTGGGGGAAATTAATGTTCTTGCTGTTGTTGCAGTTGATCTGCACATTAGCTGCCGTGCTACCACACGAGGAAGTGGTATGAGACAGGCAAGTGTCCCATTCATTCTCCGTCGACGTAGATTCCATCCCTACCAAATCTCCCTCCATCTAGAACTGTATGGAAACGCTTATGAGAATTGTGTTAACTTCCCCTCATGGGCATTAAGACAGGAACTCCAGATGTATCATGTATCTCATATAGTGATGGAGCCATATTTATTAATCATGACCAGGTAAACTGCCAAAACAAGCACTATTGGTCTGTTGACAATCCCCATTGACTTCATGAGATGGAACGTCATTGTCTATCGAGTGTAAAGCTGTGGTGTGGGATAGTGAACCATCAGTTCATAGGCCGGTGTTTCGAAGATTGAACACTGAACGTGCATGAAGTGTCGCAACCTCCTAAAAGACCATCTCCCACAGATGCTAGAAGAAGATCCTCTGCACACTAGAAGGAACCTATGGTGCCAACTTGATGGCTGTCCAGCCCATAGTGTATGAAGTACTACAGCATGTCTTCACCAATTGTGTCCAAATCGTTGGATTAGATACAGAGGACCTGCACCTTGGCCAGCCTGTTCCCCGAATTTGACGTCTGTTCACTTATTTCTATGGGGGGAAAACTGGAAGACTCTACCTACAATGACATACCAACTACACCCGATGATATGCAATGACGTATTACTGCAGCCTGTCAGACATCCCCACTGAAATGCTAGCATGTGTGCAGCAGTCATTCCCTAACAGATTGGATGTGTGAACCGTCTCTGTCAGTGATCATTTTGGACACAACCTCTGATGGTTAATTGACTCATTACTGGTCATAATCCACATAACAATTGTATACATTTGTGTTGTTCTTTAGTGTGTGCTGCCACAAGTATCGTACAAGTGTCATTGGGTGAACTTCACAAAATACGATACCTCATACACGACTCACACTACAATCCTGCAAAACACACCACTGACATTCTAATTTACACTACTTATGGTTTATTAATGTCAATAGGCACTGTTGCATTTAAAAAGTGTATATTTGCACACATTTTCCAAGAAATAAACTTTTTTATTGTTGTGACATTCTGTTGATTGCCTAAGAATATGAGCCCATAACTACCAATCCATTCTGTGGAAACTGCTCATCAATAGCACTTTCCATTACCGCGATATTTGTGGTGCAAGTTTTAGTTTTAGGTGATTCGTCCTATATATATATATATGTATATATATATATATATATCGCGGAAATGGAAAAGGCTCATCCACTTGTTTTCCACAGTATATTTCTAAATGGCTGGTATAGATCACCATGTATCCTGCAGGGCTGACCATAAATAAGTAAGAGTACGAGGGGGTGGAGATTTCTTCTGAGCAGCACGTTGCAAGGCATGCCAGATATACTCAATAATGTTCATGTCTGAGTAATTTGGTGGCGAGCGGAAGTGTTTAAACTCAGAAGAAGATTCCTGAAGCCACTCTGTAGCAGTTCTGGATGTGTGGGATGTCGCATTGTCCTGCTGGAATTGCCCAAGTCTGTCGGAATGCACACTAGACATGAATGGATACACGTGATCAGACAGGATGCTTTCGTACGTGCCACCTGTCACAGTCGTATTTAAACGTATCAGGGGTCCTATATCACTCCAACCGCACACACCCCACACCATTACAGATCAGCTTGAACAGTCCGCTGCTGAATGCAGGTCCATCGATTCATCAGGTTGTCTCCATACCTGTACACATCCATCCGCTTGATACAATTTGAAATGAGACTCGTCGGACCAGGCAACTTGTTTCCAGTCAACAGACCAATGTCGGTGTTGATGGGCTTAGGGGAGGCATAAAGCTTTGCGTCGTGCAGTCATCAAGGGTACACAAGTGGGCCTTCGACTCTGAAGGCCCATATCGATGATGTTTCGTTGAATGTTTCGCACACTGGCCCTTATTGATGGCCCAGCATTGGAATCTGCAGCAATTTGTGGAAGGATTCATATCTGTCACTTTGAATGATTCTCTTCAGACGTCGTTGGCCCCATTCTTGAGAGATTTTTTTCCGGCCGAAGCGATCTCAGACATTCGATGTTTTACCGGATTCTGGATGTTCATTGTACACTCGCGAAATGGTCGTACGGGATAATCCCCACTTAATCGCTACCTCAGAGATGTATCCCATCGCTCGTGCCCCGACTGTAATACCACGTTCAGACTCACTTAAATCTTGATAACCTGCCGTTACACCAGCTGTAACCGATCTAACAACTGCGCCAGACACTTGTTGACTCATACAGGCGTTGCCGACCGTAGCGCCGTATTCTGCCTGTGTACATGTCTCTGTATTTGAATACGCAGTTTTGAATAGCAGTTTCTTTGGCGCTGCAGTTATATATACGAGGGCAGTTCAATAAGTAATGCAACACATTTTTTTTCTCGGCCAATTTTGGTTGAAAAAACCGGAAATTTCTTGTGGAATATTTTCAAACATTCCCGCTTCGTCTCGTATAGTTTCATTGACTTCCGACAGGTGGCAGCGCTGTACGGAGCTGTTAAAATGGCGTCTGTAACGGATGTGCGTTGCAAACAACGGGCAGTGATCGAGTTTCTTTTGGCGGAAAACCAGGGCATCTCAGATATTCATAGGCGCTTGCAGAATGTCTACGGTGATCTGGCAGTGGACAAAAGCACGGTGAGTCGTTGGGCAAAGCGTGTGTCATCATCGCTGCAAGGTCAAGCAAGACTGTCTGATCTCCCGCGTGCGGGCCGGCTGTGCACAGCTGTGACTCCTGCAATGGCGGAGCGTGCGAACACACTCGTTCGAGATGATCGACGGATCACCATCAAACAACTCAGTGCTCAACTTGACATCTCTGTTGCTAGTGCTGTCACAATTGTTCACCAGTTGGGATATTCAAAGGTTTGTTCCCGCTGGGTCCCTCGTTGTCTAACCGAACACCATAAAGAGCAAAGGAGAACCATCTGTGCGGAATTGCTTGCTCGTCATGTGGCTGAGGTTGACAATTTCTTGTCAAAGATTGTTACAGGCGATGAAACATGGGTCCATCACTTCGAACCTGAAACAAAACGGCAATCAATGGAGTGGCGCCACACCCACTCCCCTACCAAGAAAAAGTTTAAAGCCATACCCTCAGCCGGTAAAGTCATGGTTACAGTCTTCTGGGACGCTGAAGGAGTTATTCTGTTCGATGTCCTTCCCCATGGTCAAACGATCAACTCTGAAGTGTATTGTGCTACTCTTCAGAAATTGAAGAAACGACTTCAGCGTGTTCGTAGGCACAAAAATCAGAACGAACTTCTCCTTCTTCATGACAACGCAACACCTCACACAAGTCTTCGCACCCGAGAGGACCTCACAAAACTTCAGTGGACTGTTCTTCCTCATGCACCGTACAGCCCCGATCTCGCACCGTCGGATTTCCATATGTTTGGCCCAATGAAGGACGCAATCCATGGGACGCACTACGCGGATGATGAAGAAGTTATTGATGCAGTACGACGTTGGCTCCGACATCGACCAGTGGAATGGTACCGTGCAGGCATACAGGCCCTCATTTCAAGGTGGCGTAAGGCCGTAGCATTGAATGGAGATTACGTTGAAAAATAGTGTTGTGTAGCTAAAAGATTGGTGAATAACCTGGTGTATTTCAATGCTGAACAAAACAACCCCTGTTTCAGAAAAAAAATGTGTTGCATTACTTATTGAACTGCCCTCGTATATATGCAGCGATCTACCAAAAAGCGTATGATCATCGGTTTTCGGGCCAAGGGTAGAAGCATTTGCGAAACGGCGAGCTTTGTAAACTACTCGCGTACCACCGTGGTTAATGTTTGGTATACCGTTAATGTGAAAATGGAGCTGTACAAAACCGGCGCCAAGGCAGTTAAAGTGCACTACGGGCCATAGATGACAGGGGTGAACGACGGCTGTGGAGATGTGTGTGAGCAAATAGGAGTGCAACTGTTGAGTAACTGATCACCCAGATGAACCAAGGGGCTACCGATAGCGCATCCTCGCCGACCGCTCAGCGAACGTTGGTACGTATACGGCTCCGCAGCGGGCGCCTGGTTCATACACACATGGCTGACTGATGCTCATGGGGAGTGGGTCAGGGACGGCGGTTATCACTGAAACAACCAGTTTTCGGTTACTCCGGTTCTTTTCGTCTCCATTTTAACCTGACTTTTCAACCAGCAAGGCAACCGGTTTCTGAAACCGCCGATTTTCGTTTTTTTTATTGCTATTGCCTTCAATAATATACGTCTATTTCGGACATATATTGAAAAAATCTAATGAAGGTGAAGGAGTAGGAGATCACGATCGATATGAGGCTGCGGGTGCAGCAGAAGTTGGATCTCACTGTCGCCAGCGAAGATTCTGAAGGTGAAGGAGACAGGTATGGCAACAGCGACAGCGCAAGGTCACAAGTTGATAATTTCCCTGCATAGTAATTTTCGGTTGGTATCAGTTTTTTAAGCAACAGAAACCGAAGTTTATAGCTCATCAATAATTAAATCGACTGAACTTCGTAAAATGCTTCCAAACGAGGAATGGTACCACTCTGAAATACAACTGATGTTCGAGGTAGGGTCGCCACGTCCAAAAATACGGAAGCCTGGCTCGGCGTTATATTTAGCCAGACATTTTGCCCTAAAAGCCGATCTACTTCTTTTAAACAGAAATAATGTTTTAGTCGTTTATTAAAAATCAGATACAGTCAGTTTTTTGCGAGAACTACCTCAAACACGCCTAAGCTAAGAAAAGACCGGTAAACAGCGTTATGATTTGGTGGCAAGTGCTTCATTAAACAAAAATAATTATCTATTCTTCGGGAAGGAAGAGAAAGATATTCAACAATTTTTGTCATTTCAATTGGACTTATAAAGAAATAAATAAATCTGTATTTAAGTATTAATATTTCTCGTTTGAATCCACATTATCAAGAAAGTTATTTCTCTTGGAAATCACTATGTGGAACTACTGGCAGGATAATTTTAAGTGTCAAAACATCTTTGTAATTGTGAGGGTTTCAAATTTATTGCAGTCTTTGTCCATTGGACGTTTATGAAAGAGACCCTGGCATTATAGCTTGGGATTGCAAAGTGATATTCTGCTAATTTCAATAACTTGTATATCTATATATGCTTATGATACATACATACATACATACACTAATCCTTGTTCCATAGATCATGAATACGATATTTCGTAATGTTATGAAACGTGTCACTTTAACATAAGTTTTCTTTACACAAAATAATTAATTAATTAATTTTTTTTTAAATTACTACTTCATATCTAAGAATTCGTCTATTGAGTAGAAGGAATTGTGATTCAGAAATTCTTTTAATTTGCTTTTAAATGTTGGTTGACTATCTGTCAGACGTTTAACACTATTTGACAAATGACCAAAGTTTTTCGTGGTAGCATAATTCACCCCGTTCTATGCCAAAGTGAGATTTAATCCAGAATGGTGAATATCATCCTTTCTTCTAGTGCTGTAACTGTGCACTTTGCTGTTATTTTTGAATTGGGATGACTTATTAATGACAAATTTAATTAGTGAATATATGTATTGCGAAGGTCCTGTGAATATCCCGAGTTCCTTAAATAAATGTCTGCAAGGTGATCTTGGTTGGGCTTCAGCTATTATTCTGATTACACGCTTTTCTGCAATGAAAACTTTCTCTCTTAATGATGAATTGCCCCAAAATATGATGTCATATGAAAGCAGTGAATGAAAATAGGCATAGTAGGCTAATTTACTGATATGTTTATCACTAAAATTTGCAATAATCCTAATAGCATAAGTAGCTGAACCTAACCGTTTCAGCAGATCATCGACGTGTTTCTTCCAATTCAATTTCTCGTCTGTGCACACACCCAGAAATTTTGAGTATTCTGCCTTAGCAACAGATTTCCGTTCATAGTCTATATTTATCAATTGTATTATGCCAGTCACTGTACAGAATTTTATAAACTGTGTTTTCTCAAAATGTAGTGAGAGTCCATTTGCAGAGAACCACTTAATAATTTTCTGAAAGACTTTATTTGCAATTTCCTCAGCTGATTCTTGCTTCTTGGGTGTGATTACTATATTTGTATCATCAGCAAAAAGAACTAGCTTTGTATCTTCAGATATCCTTATTTCTCCTTATACTTACTCTTCACGCTCAGGTCTTTAGCATGAGAAAGGCCTTAACTGTGCCTTCTCTTTCTTCTTTGCAGCTACTTGATCCAATGGTGTCTTTTGATCCGACAGTTCTGACTGTATTTGAGCAAAGTATTTTTGCATCTAATTTCTGTAACTTTGCTTTCGGATTGTAGTAGTAACCTCGCCATGCAGGAGAAAACTGTTGTTTGGTGCGATTTTAAAAGCCAGTGAAATGCAGATGGAGAAGAAACAGGCTCAGACATTATTGCAAGATTTAACACCTACAAATACTTTGCAAAACACTAACAGTCAGTAAGCTAGTATTTTACAAAATCAACTCATTTACACAGATTTAAGTCAACGGTTTGAAAGATCGACTCATAAAGGTATAGCAATCGACTGGTTGATCTCGATCAACAGGCTGAGCTTCTCTGGCCTATGGAATGCTTTCGTGACATTCCCTGGTCAACCAGCTATTATTCTGATTTGTCATTCGAGAAGGTAGAATGGATCAACACAAGTGTGCATTTACTCTTAAGAACATGCCACCTCTGCATGCAGTTTGCTTTTCCTCGGCACGATGACGTCTACGAACAGGACAATACAACGCGTCACAGCTCACAGTGTGTATGCATGGCTCGAAGAGCACCAGGATGAGTTTACAGTGCTCGCCTGGCCACCAGACTCCCCGAATGGAAAACCAACTGAGAATCTGTCGGACCATCAAGGTCAGGCTGTCGTGCCATGGACCCTCAACCGAGAAACCTGGAGCACGGCATGGCACTGGAGTCTGCAGGCTGCACGTCGTAGTCAGTACCTTCCAGAACATCATTGGTTCTCTTCCTGCACATTTCGCAGCGGTCCGCGCTGCGGAAGGTGGTTATTTAGGCATTTGACAGGTGGTCGAATCAGTGTAATTTAACAGTGTATACAATGGCGAAACATTAGCAGAAATCTCAAAAAGTATTCGACTGAATTACTTCAGATTTTTAAACATTACTCTAACAAATGTTAGGAAATATAGGACATATAATTTTTTTAATATACATATTACACTCCAGGAAATGGAAAAAAGAACACATTGACACCGGTGTGTCAGACCCACCATACTTGCTCCGGACACTGCGAGAGGGCTGTACAAGCAATGATCACACGCACGGCACAGCGGACACACCAGGAACCGCGGTGTTGGCCGTCGAATGGCGCTAGCTACGCAGCATTTGTGCACCGCCGCCGTCAGTGTCAGCCAGTTTGCCGTGGCATACGGAGCTCCATCGCAGTCTTTAACACTGGTAGCATGCCGCGACAGCGTGGACGTGAACCGTATGTGCAGTTGACGGACTTTGAGCGAGGGCGTATAGTGGGCATGCGGGAGGCCGGGTGGACGTACCGCCGAATTGCTCAACACGTGGGGCGTGAGGTCTCCATAGTACATCGATGTTGTCGCCAGTGGTCGGCGGAAGGTGCACGTGCCCGTCGACCTGGGACCGGACCGCAGCGGCGCACGGATGCACGCCAAGACCGTAGGATCCTACGCAGTGCCGTAGGGGACCGCACCGCCACTTCCCAGCAAATTAGGGACACTGTTGCTCCTGGGGTATCGGCGAGGACCATTCGCAACCGTCTCCATGAAGCTGGGCTACGGTCCCGCACACCGTTAGGCCGTCTTCCGCTCACGCCCCAACATCGTGCAGCCCGCCTCCAGTGGTGTCGCGACAGGCGTGAATGGAGGGACTAATGGAGACGTGTCGTCTTCAGCGATGAGAGTCGCTTCTGCCTTGGTGCCAATGATGGTCGTATGCATGTTTGGCACCGTGCAGGTGAGTGCCACAATCAGGACTGCATACGACCGAGGCATACAGGGCCAACACCCGGCATCATGGTGTGGGGAGCGATCTCCTACACTGGCCGTACACCACTGGTGATCGTCGAGGGGACACTGAATAGTGCACGGTACATCCAAACCGTCATCGAACCCATCGTTCTACCATTCCTAGACCGGCAAGGGAACTTGCTGTTCCAAAAGGACAATGCACGTTCGCATGTATCCCGTGCCACCCAACGTGCTCTAGAAGGTGTAAGTCAACTACCCTGGCCAGCAAGATCTCCGGATCAGTCTCCCATTGAGCATGTTTGGGACTGGATGAAGCGTCGTCTCACGCGGTCTGCACGTCCAGCACGAACGCTGGTCCAACTGAGGCACCAGGTGGAAATGGCATGGCAAGCCGTTCCACAGGACTACATTCAGCATCTCTACGATCGTCTCCATGGGAGAATAGCAGCCTGCATTGCTGCGAAAGGTGGATATACACTGTACTAGTGCCGACATTGTGCATGCTCTGTTGCCTGTGTCTATGTGCCTGTGGTTCTGTCAGTGTGATCATGTGATGTATCTGACCCCAGGAATGTGTCAATAAAGTTTCCCCTTCCTGGGACAATGAATTCACGGTGTTCTTATTTCAATTTCCAGGAGTGTATATGGAGTACCTCTCCCAAGGGTCGTCAGGCGCATCTTCTGTCGTGCTTCAGCAGATATTTGCAATTTCGTTTTTTTACTGTGTAGTTTGTATCAGTCGAAACAAATACTGATCATCATGTCTTCCATACGAAGCCCAGCGTTAACGGAAAGCGCCGTTTTTTTTTTCCCGTTACAAACAAAATGATCTTTAAAGCGGAATTTTTTTGACGCCTATTATAGAGCGGTCCCAAATTAATCTAGTACGATATTTCTTTTTGTGGATATGTGTCAACAGAGAGAGTAAAACACGAAGAATAAGGAATCCAGGAGCGATTTACTGACAATAGCGCTGCGGCGGTAGTCGGGCGGTGATGTCGCTGCTACAGCACTGGTTATTCTTATCCCTCTTAATACAATTCGATAAAACCAATATCGGAGAATTTGTATGGGTTGATTCAAGCTAGACAATGCAAAAACGAAATTGCTAATATCTACTGAAACCCCAGATGAAATTCGCCTGACGACTCTTGGAAGGGACACACTGTATAACATTTGTATTAAAAATGACATGCTATATATCCATCCAAACGTTTATGTAGAGTCGCGTTTAGAAATTTGAAGTAAATCGGTAGAGTACTTTTCGAGATTTTTGCTCTGTTTCCCCTTTATATTGAAACAGAACTTCTTGTACCGTTCCATACTTTCTCAATAAATTTCTGGTACAAGGGAATCGATAGGGAGAGTGTTTTAATCTGCAGAAATAAATCATTTGGTAACAAGCAGGAGAGAATGGACCAAACGGCGTTTGTTTATTTAGTTATTGATTTTATTTAGTGTGTGCCACGTTTCCCTACATCATTTCCCTTGTGCAACCTGGGCTGTATGAATAAGAAATTATTTGAAGTAGCAGAAAGCTTTAGTCAGAGGTTGTAGCATTGCATGAGTAGATTTGTTCTGTGGTAGTGTAGTACCAACCCCTAAACGCGAACATGTTTGGCAAAGACAAAGTGTGCAAGTCAGGTCAGAGAGGTCGCGAAGGCACGAGTATAGGCTCCGGCAGGTTGGCGAAACACCCCTCCACCACCGCTTTTCAACGTGCAAAGGTTAGGCGATGTGGCCCACAGGTCACTCGTTCCTGGGTAGAGGCGCTGGGCAGACACTGAAGACTTAGCTCGCGATTTTATGGTAATATTATCAAAGGTATTAGAACGTTTCAAATCTGATAGTTACTACGGTCCAGACGTTGAGATCAAGTGTGAGATGACCACGAAACCCCCATAAGGGAGTTTATTTTCGTAATTTGATTAAATTTCAGTAAGAACTTTGCGTTTATGCCTTGCTCAGGTATGCACCATGGGTCTTAAGCCATTTAATGTATTTTAATGTGGTGTTTCTTTCACAGTGATATATATTTTTTTAATTTCTGATATGTTTTCTTTGTGTACTTGGTTTCCCGCCCCGTGGTCGGTTGGGGCCACCACTACATTAGTAAAGTGCATTTTCATTCCAAAAACGTACAGTACCTTCATTACAGTTTCATACAGCTCTATTCCGAAGTAGTAAATTTGTGTGGAGAATAAGGACTCTGATTCATGATATGTGCGCGTATTCACTTTGGCCTGAAACTGTGTCAATGGTCGTTAATAGAACGGTGGGTCACATCAATAGATATAAGGTACAAGTGAATAATTATACGGTATTGAGTGGGTGTAAGATAGGAAAGATATAATCTTGTGTGTCAGAATTGTTACATTTCTGTTGGCTATCCCAACTTGGCCATGTGTGTGAACTAGCATCAAGGTGATAATTAGTAAATGTTTCTTGCGCCCCCTATGATAACTATTTGATTTTCTTATAATAAAGTGAGTTACATAAAATATGCATGTTAAACTCGTGTATCTATGAAAAGTTCGGATTTTAATGCCTATTGATGGGATGGAGACTTGCAAAATTTTCCCGCCATATGATAATGAATGTTCTTGCGCCCCCAGCTCAGTAACGTGGTGTTGTTTCAGAATGCAGGATTAAATAAAACTTGGCAGTCACAGTCAAATGAACCACTTGCTATTCCTTTCGGCGCACGTTTTAATGAAATTTGAAATATTTAGGCAGATACTCTTCTGTCCTGACCAAGTTCACTTGTAGTGTCTTTTACTGAACTTGTTCTGAGTGACCTATTGCAATTAAGTGTAATATCAATAGAAGGCGTGGGTTTATGTGTAATTGTGTGCCTGCATAAAATTGTACTGAAGCCTGGTCTGTGCTCTCATCTCCCTTTCCATAATTACGTGGTGAAAGTAAATCCTGTTGACTTGAGAGACCATTTGTCATGATGTATAATATGAGAGCCTCTGCTGCTGCATAAGAATCGGCAGTAACTATTCCAATAGATACACGGATAATTGTTCAAATGCTATAGGTAGTCAAAAAATATCAATTAATCTATATCCTCTACTGATTAATCCTCCCTTCATCATTAACAACTTAAAGAATAGGTGAAACCTGAAGTATCCAAACCTCCCTAGAATATGCAAAACAGGATAGATAAAACATTCCTTAGAGATGACAGGAAAACCCCCACAAATTAGTCCCTGCCTCAGTCGCAGACTGGGTCAATAAATGAAAATAATTAAAAGTACTATGCTCCCTATTAAGCCCTGCAAAGGTGCTTTATGTAGTTGTTATAAAGATTACATTATCCATTGCCTTCAAATTTTTACTGGTAGGTTAAACCCACCTGCTGAAAATTATTAATACCCCAGCAGTAACTCGAAAGGTCCTGTAATTTCGCGGAGCACACGAGTTTTGTAAACTGGTACTATAGAGGGTAACTTGCAGAAGCACTAGGACATGATAAGCGACAGTAAATACCCTACCCGTCCGAATTTTATCAGTGCCATTGGTAAGATGATTGCGTTGCAATATACCCTGCCCAATCACATTAATTCACGACCATCTGTCGAAAGCCTGAATGATCACCTTTTGCAGTGTCGACCGCTGCGAGATGTGCAGGAAGAGAGTCAATGAGGTTCTGGGAGGTGCTCTAGGATGTGGAGCCCTGCAGGCTCTAGGGCTGTGGCCAGCGTGTGTCAGGTTTCTCGGTTGAGTCCATGGCATGACAGCCCGATTTATATGGTTCCACAGATTATCGATTGGCTTCAGGACCTGATGTGCACTATTTGTTTGGGCTAACTCCAGCTACACAACGCAAAAACTAAAATGTAAATACCTAGTGAAACACCAGACAAGATGTGCCTGACGGCTCTTAGGAGAGACACCCTTTATAAAAATATATAAAAAGTATGTAACAATGAAATACTGATAGCAAATATCTCTAAGACTTCCTCACTGGTTCACTTCAAATTTCTAACAAAACTCTATTAAACATTCAGATGGACATACATACACATTTCTCAAAAAAATGTAAAAATTTTCTTTAAAACCGACTGCAAGAATGAAAATGTTCTGATATCCTTTACTGCAAAAATGTGCGTTTTTGTTTCCGCAATTGCAGCCAGTTTTTACTGTGATAGAGGAGCATTTAAACCATTAGACAAACTGTGTGTCCCACACATATTCTTTATCTTTATATACACACATCAAAAAAAGTCTTGCATCACCTCAGTTCCAGAACACGTACAGAAAATTGAAATATATATCAACATAAACATCATTTACTACCTTTTTATTGCTCATGAAAATCTCACATTGCATGTTGTACCACCATACAGCGAGACCTTCACAGGTGGTGGTCCAGATTGCTGTACACACTGGTACCTCTAATACCCAGAAGCACTTCCTCTTGCATTGATGCAAGACTGTATTCGTAGTGGCATACTACCCAGAAGTTCATCAAGGCACTGTTGGTCCAGACTGTCCCACTCCTCAACGGTGATATGGTGTAGATCCCTCAGAGTGGTTGGTGGCATGTTCGACATGGTTCATGTCTGGAGAACATGCTGGCCACTCTAGTCGAGCGATGTAGTTATCCTGAAGCAACTCATTCACAAGATGTGCACGATGGGGGGCGCGAATTGTCGTCCATGAAGACGAAAGCCTCACCAATATGCTGCTGATATGGTTGCACTATTGGTCGGAGAATGGCATTCACGTATTGTACAGCCATTGTGGCGCCTCCCATGACAACAGCGGCGTATGTCGGCCCCACATAATGCCACCCCAAAACAGCAGGGAACATCCACCTTGCTGCACTCGCTGGACAGTGTGTGTAAAGCATTCAGCCTGACCGGGTTGCCTCTAAACACGTCTCTGACGATTGTATGGTTGAAAGCGTAAGCAACACTCATCGGTGAAGAGAACGTGATGCCAAACCTGAGCGGTCCATTCGACATGCTGTGTGGCCCATCTGTACCGCACTGCATGGTGTCATGGTTGCAAAGATGAATCTCGCCATGGGCGTCGGGACTGAATTTGCGCATCATGCAGTCTATTGCGCACAGTTTGTGTCGTATCACGACGTCCTGTGACTGCACAAAAAGCATTATTCAACATAGTGGCGTTGCTGTTAGGGTTCTTCTGAGCCATGATCCGTAGGTAGCGATCACCCACTGCAGTAGTAGCGCTTGGGCAGCCTGAGTGAAGCATGTCATTGACTGTTCCTGTCTCTCTGTATGCCTTCCACACTTTGGTTCACTCCAAGATACCTGGACACTTCCGTTGTTGAGAGCCCTTCCTGTCACAAAGTAATAATGTGGATGCAATCGAACCACGGTATTGACCATCTAGGCAAAGTTTAAATACAGACAACACGAGCCATATACCTCCTCCCTGCAGAATGAAGGAGATGTACAGAGAGAGGGGGCAGGAGGAGATGGAGAGGGAGAGAGGGGAAAAATGGGCAGAGAGAGAGGGAGAAGGTGCTGGACAGAGAGGGGGGAACAAGGAGGAGATGGGCAGACAGAAATGGAAGAAGAGAGGGACAGAGACAAGGGACACAAGGAGATTAGCATGTATCTGCAGTTCCCATTCACATTAGAACTGCATGCTTTATCTTTTCTCCCTTTTGCATTAAACCAGACTGACAACGAGAGGTCTCCAGCGATGGGGTCGACTTTTTGAAACCAAATATACGAGTACAGTGATGTAGGTTAAGATCCCTGGATCCCTGGTATCACACCCTGCAACCATTTAACATAGTGGGTTCTTGCTTGCAGGTAATTGACTTAAAAAATTCAGATTTTTGCATGAGCTCAATAGCGTTAAAGAAATGTAATTTATACAGACTGGTTGCGCCATGTAATGGAACAGACGTGTTTTATACCAAACGTAAGTATTATAGATGGAATCTGCTGCTTAGGAGATGTGACCTTCTGCTCATGGAAGCATAAGTAACAAACACTAGGCATACGATCTAGCTAGAGTCTTCGATAAAGTCAATCATCAGTACGTAAGTCGTGTGCTAGAGCATTTCAGATATCCACGAGCACCAGTGGCGATCTCATGTAAGTGTATATTCTAAAAAAATATGTTTGTTCGCGTAGTTTTGACTGTATGTGTTTTTATTATTAGATCATTTATGTTGTAGGCGATATCCGTGAGATGAATCGATGGTTCCTCCCAATTCAGGAGAGGGCGAAATCCTACTGTGGGTGGAGGAGATGAAGAGACTCCTTCGTCGTCACGAGGAGACGAGGGAGATGCCGAGGAGCCAGACCGAAATATGTAATACATATTAATTCTGATTACAAATAACCAGCATTTTTTCTTTCCTAGCAGCAGCAGCAGTAGCAGGCTATATCTAGAACCTTGTACTTTTTTTCTTTATTCTACAGCAGCTGCATCAGGGGAACAATTCCCGCCATATACCGTGGCTCGGGTACCGGGGGCGGCGAAGCCTATAACATCGAGACGGTTTCCTGTGCGACATATGTCACAAGGGCGCCGCTAGTTGCCTCGCGGGAAGCCTGACTCCTGCCACCTCTCCCATACCAACTCCGCAATGGCGCCCATTGGCGACACTTTCTCTGGCAAGCGGGTCAGGGCTGCAGCAGCGGGACTGCTCGCAGTGGTCCGATTCTGCTGCATCTCCTCCTCCTCCTCCTCCTCCTCCACCACCACCATCACGTCCTCGCCAGTCTCGCGAGGTTTGTCACATACCCCTCAACAAATGGCTGCAAGCAGCTTCGTCATTTAGTTGTAGTTATAGTGTTAGTAATAGAGATGATCCTATGGCTACCGACAGTTCCTTCTGCCATCCTTTTAGTGAAGGACATCAGGTCAGTGACACCACATTGCAGTTAGAAGAGACAAGTCTTCATTATCTTTGGGGGGGGGGGGGGGGGGGGATGGCGTTATAATGCGATTCACATCAATCACAGAGTTGTTTCGTAGATCCATCCACCTTGGGTGCTATAACAGACCGATTTTTGGAGATGGAAGTTAAAGGGTGAGCTAAAGCACTCAGCCAATTACTACACCTGGACATTCATACACATGTCTATGATCCGGTAAATGCAGGGTCAAGCTATATAGGGCTACCTAAAGATGTAGCTGATTAGAGGGCATGCATTAATGTCAAAAATAGAAAAGATTAGGTTTGTTTCGCTTGGTCAATCCTGACTTGCGAGATGAGTTACGAGAAAAATCGGCAGCTTACAGATAAATGCAATGTACCTAAAGATTCTATCCCTGGAGGCTATAACTTTGAAGGTATTGAGTTCCCATCAAGATCCAGGACATACCTAAATTTGAGGCTCAGAATACTAGAATATCGGTTCATGTTTATGGCCTGGAGAAAAAAAGCAAGCCAGATGAGCAGAACAAGAGGATAGTCGTCAGCCCCCTCCATTTCTCAAAAGTTTCCAGTGAGTGTAAGATCCATGTAAACATGCTCTTATTAACTGATGAGGAAAATAAGGAGAAACGCAATTATCATTATGTTTGGATCAAATACATGTCCTGACTCCTTTCCACCCAACTGAGAAGCGTAGTGGTTAATGGCATATTTGCTTAAGGTGTCCTCATACAAGTTCTTAGCAGAACATCGAGTAGACTGCCTTTCCAAGGGCCCAGTACATGTTATTATGCCTACTGAGGAAGACAAATTCATACAGATTAAAAATGCTCACCACTAGGAGCAATGCCACTTTGTAGTATATGCCGACTATGAATGCCTCTTCGCTCCTGCGATCCGCTGTGAAGGAAACCCTGCAGCCTCACATGTCACCTTTACAGAAAAACATGTCCCATATGTGGCAGCATAACAAATTGTATCGTCCTATGGTTCAAGTCTTAACCACTACAAATCTTATGTCAGGATAATCCTAGGTTTGGCTGCTCACTGAGCTCGAAAACATTCATGGAAGGTTGATAAGCTTTACATCGACAATGTTCCCATAACCAAATTGGAGGAGAATGAAGATTTGTACAATAACGTGGTTGATTGTCACAT